>NW_013568201.1:2816-3623 GCF_000499745.2 Eimeria mitis
GACCCCACACCATCGCTCCCGCTCTCAGTGCTTTTCACAGACCGTCGCCTCTGCTGCTGCTGCTGCTGCTGCTGCTGCTGCTGCAGCAGGTGCTGCTGCTGCTGCTGCAGCTGCAGCTGCAGCGTGGCGTGTCTAGGGATATCAAAGACTAAGAAACCTTCAGAATGGGGAGCAGCAGCAGCAAGAATTGCTGCTGCTGCTCTGTCTGCTGCTCTCCTTCTAGGGCGGCCGCAGTCTGTTGGTGGTGGTTCTCTATCCATGATTTGTATATTTCTGTTTGTATCAGCAGCAGCCTGGTTTGCTTTTATTCTATTTGCTGTCTTTGTTGCTGCTGCTGCTGCTGCTGCTGCTGCTGCTGTTTGTTTTTGTGTTGGTGTTGGTGTCGAGCGGGAGTTCGTTTTATGCTGTCTGCTTGTTGTTGTTTTTGTTGTTTTTGTTGCTGCTGTTTGTTTTTGTTTCTGTTGTTTAGTTGCTGCTGCTGCTGCTGCTGCTTGCTGCTGCTTTGCTGCTGCATCCTTCCGCCCCCTGCTGCTGCTAGCTGCAGCACTGTCTGCACTAGGTGACGCTGCCCTCGTTTGCTTCTGCTTCTGCTGCTGCTGCTGCTGCTTGTGCTGCTGCTGCTGCTGCTGCTGCTGCTGCTTTACAGCAGACGCTGGGGAGACATGCTTCTGCGTAGATGCAGAGCGTCCTTTCCCCTTCTTACCAGCAGCAGCAGCAGCAGCAGCAGGAGCAGCAGCAGCAGCAGAATCACCTCCAGCAGCAGCAACAGAAGCAGCAGGAGCAGTTTCTTTTCCGCTTTTCCTGCTA
>NW_013568201.1:3723-4172 GCF_000499745.2 Eimeria mitis
GTTGGTGTTGGTGTCGAGCGGGAGTTCGTTTTATGCTGTCTGCTTGTTGTTGTTTTTGTTGTTTTTGTTGTTGCTGTTTGTTTTTGCTTCTGTTGTTTATTTACTGCTGCTGCTGCTGCTGCTTGCTGCTGCTTTGCTGCTGCATCCTTCCGCCCCCTGCTGCTGCTAGCTGCAGCACTGTCTGCACTAGGTGACACTGCCCGAGTTTGCTTCTGCTTCTGCTGCTGCTGCTGCTGCTGCTGCTTGTGCTGCTGCTGCTGCTGCTGCTGCTGCTGCTGCTTTATAGCAGACGCTGTGGAGACATGCTTCTGCGTAGATGCAGAGCGTCCTTTCCCCTTCTTACCAGCAGCAGCAGCAGCAGCAGCAGCAGGAGCAGCAGCAGCAGCAGAATCACCTCCAGCAGCAGCAACTGAAGCAGCAGGAGCAGTTTCTTTTCCGCTTTTCCGGCT
>NW_013568201.1:4218-10926 GCF_000499745.2 Eimeria mitis
CCGGCAGCAAGCGCAGCACAGCAGGCTGACCCCTCACCCCCACTTTCCTTCGTTTCTGCTGCGGCTCTGAAACTGCAGCAGCGGGATCTGCTTCTGCTGCTGCTGCTTCTGCTGCTTCTGCAGCTGCTGATGCTGCTGCTGATGCTGGTGGTGTGTCTGCTGATGTGTCTGCTGCGTCTGCTACCGCTGCAGGCGGCGATCCTTTCGGATCTGCTGCTGCTGCTGCTGTTGCTGCTGCTGCTGCTGGTGCTGCTGCCTTTCCCGTTTCTGTTGGTTTGGGTGGTGATTCAGATGGTGATTTGCGTTGTGGGTCTGCTGCTCCAGGAGCTGCTGCTGCTTTTGTTGCTTCTCCTGCTGCTGCTGCTGCAGCTGCTGCTGCTACTTCTGCTACATCAGCTGCTGCTACTTCTGCTGCTTTTCCCTTCGTTGTCTTTGCTGCTGCTTCGGGGGCTGCAGCAGCCGCGTCACCACCAGACGATCCCCCCGCTGCATTTTGTGTAGCTTTACGCACGCTGGAGTCTGCTGCTGCTGCTGCTGCTGCTTTTGCTGCTGCAGCCTTTGGTGCTGCAGCTGTTGCTGCTGCAGCTGTTGACGCTGCGGCTGTTGGCGCTGCGGCTGTTGGCGCTGCGGCTGTTAGAGTTGCTGCTGCTGGTGCTGCAGCTGTTGGCGCTGCTGGTGCTGGCGCTGCTGCTGCTGGCGCAGCAGCTGTTGTTGCTGCTGCTTCCGTTGGTGCTGCAGCAGTTGCTGCAGCAGTCTTCCCTCCTNTGGCGCAGCAGCTGTTGTTGCTGCTGCTTCCGTTGGTGCTGCAGCAGTTGCTGCAGCAGTCTTCCCTCCTGTTTCGTTTGTTAGGCCTGAATGAACACAAGCAATTCAAGTGTATACTGAAATGAATTATGTATCAGCTGCTACGGCTGGGGTGTATGCAGAAGTAGCAGCGATCCCAGTGCTAAAAAGTACATAAAATAAAATAAAAACCTGTATTCAAGTATTTATGAATGGAATAGTGAGAAAGAACTGAATTAAATATGATATTTCTCGTGTTTACTGCTTACCGCCAGCATATTCAGAAACTTGTTGTTTGTTCACTTGTGAGCGAATCGATGGCTTTTCTGGCGGCTTCGTCTCAGTCGTTGCATTTCCTTTTTCTGTGTCATCAGCTGGCAACGACTTGGTGGAGGATTCCGCGCGATCCGCCAGTCTGCGTTTCGCGTTCAATTCCGATTCAAGTTCAGGAACCGACGGCGGCGGGCAGTCGTTCGGAGAGGAAGCTGCTACTTCCATGGCGCATCGAAAGTCTGTAGTTTAATTAAATAATATTTAAAGAAAAAAAAGGAAAAAAACTACCAACGGATCGCCGGAAATCGCTGGCGCGACGCGTTCAGGTTTCGCATCAAACGCACATGGCGGTCGGTAGGTAAGCAGACGGTGGAAGCCAGAGTGGAATTCAGAAAACAAGAAAAAAACTGAACCATATAAAAACGAAAATAAAATAAAAAAAGGATAAGTTGCAACGAAAAACTCTTGATATTCAACCTAACCGGTATGGTGTGATCGGAAACCTGCGCGAACGNATAAGTTGCAACGAAAAACTCTTGATATTCAACCTAACCGGTATGGTGTGATCGGAAACCTGCGCGAACGCAACTGACCGACGGTGTGCTGTTGTTCGGGTGTACGTACACCTCACGGGCCAACGTCTCCAAGCAAAAAATCTTTCAACTTCTTATGCGATTACTCTTTAATACACTTTAATGGATAACTTTTGCTGCGCCTCTGCAATGCAACCACCCAATGCCATCGGCTGCGCATGCAGAGAAAGCCCCCCAAATGATAATGACTCCACGAACAAAGCGAAAACTCTCGACTTTACATGTTGGATCCAGCTGTCTATGCCTCAATTTAGCGTTAACAATGTAAATCCCTTGCTGCCCCGAACTTATGCAAAAAACAGACGGGGAGAAGGGGGGAGTCTGACGATGGCTGGGACGATAGTTCCCGTCAGCTACGCGGAGAACCGCCATGAACTGCAATAGAGTCAAAACACTCGGGATCAGGGCTGCACCAAAGTGCCGTAGCCCCCCCTTACCAGTCTCCAGGCTACCGGGGCGGAGCAGCAGGAAGGCCCGAAGNCACCAAAGTGCCGTAGCCCCCCCTTACCAGTCTCCAGGCTACCGGGGCGGAGCAGCAGGAAGGCCCGAAGTTGCTGCGATGAAACAGTTGCCTGACACTAGTTGCCATTAAGCCTATACAGACCTCTGCTGCTAGGAAAACACGAATGCAGGCGTACACAAGGATGCAGCTGTAGACGATTGCTAAACACTGACTTCACCCTCACTAGCCAACTCACGTAGAAATAGGCCCACGAGATATACTATGTCACTGTTGGCCCTACTCCCACCTACCCTCGAACAACACACCCTCGTATCCCTATTTGTGTTGGTATGGATAGGTGGACGGATGAGAGGATTGCTACTGAATTTTCTGCTAATACAGCGCGAGTTGTTTATGCTGCTCCATGGGTTTCTCCCCCTGTTTCTTCTGCAGGTGTGCTTCCTCCTTCTGCTTTGCTGCAGTTGTTATTGCCAATCTTACTGCTGATGCTAGTGCTGCTACTTCTACTGTCTCTTCTGCAGCTGAAGCACCTTAGCACCACCACCACCACAGCTTGGCGAGGTGCTGCGAGTCGAGCCATCTCAATTTTAAATTCAAGCTGAGGCTCGTACGCCTGTATATGCTCCAAGAGATGCGGATGTTGTTTTTACACTGCTGCTGTTACTTGCGTAACAGATGCTCTTAGCTGCATTGCTCTGCGGCAGCACGAGCCTGACACAGGTCGCTGCAGCGCACTTTCCTGGGCTCAGACACTTCCAGCTCCGCAGGCAGACGCTACCTGTAAGTAGAGGTGGGGGCATAACGTAGAGCCAGAGAGTGCGTAGCTATAAAGATATGAGCTCTTGTATATATACAAATCATATCAACGGCCCACNTAGAGCCAGAGAGTGCGTAGCTATAAAGATATGAGCTCTTGTATATATACAAATCATATCAACGGCCCACAAAAGTTGTACGCGGATCAAATCTAAGCTAGACTATGAATGTAGCTGCTTGCAGCTTTGGCTGCGGCGGGAACGCGGTAACAAGATAGATATTCATGATGGATTGCTTCGTGCAAGTGATCCAAGTTCTGCTCTTATTCGGATGGTAGCCAGAAAGAATATCCCCAAATTATTGTCTTCGCAAGACCATTACGATGAAGTGCATGCATTTCTCCATCATTTCCGCCGGCGCTCGTTAGGCCTGCTGTTCCTTTCTTCGTGGGACAGTGATATCCCTCCTTTTACAGTAAAGGATAAGATTGTTGTTAACTGAGAGAAGATATGTATTCTCTGACTGCTTGTCAGTGTATATCTGAATGCGTGTTGTCTACTGGGTCACCCACGGAATGCCCAAGATTATATCGTCGTGAGCTAATCCAAAATAAAAGCTCTCTGCCAGTACCAGACACTGCGTTCTATGTTCGTTGCATTTTCCACCCATAGCTTTATCTTTTTTTCTCCGCTGTCTACGACCAGCGAAGCGCAGACTCCGTCAAATTAATAAACAATCTATGTTGCACCTGCTCGCCGTGTCTTCAGAAGTGAGCTCCACTTATCAGTCTGTGTCAAGGATTGGTAGAAGTTTCTAAGCAAAGTGAATTTAGGTAATTAGATAGTTGACTCGGGGCAGTTTCGCGGGTGGGGCTGTCACCTCTTTTGGCATGACCACAGCCCCACGCATCCTTTGGGGATTCAGGACGTTTCCGGATCGCTTTGTTTGTTTTTGTTCGTTTGGGTGGCGGTGCTAGAACCTCCCAGAACACAGTTGGATTTCGCTTCATAAAGATGGTACACTTCTCGATGTGGCGCTCTATCGATAGCTTCCTCTGCTTAGGTTTTTACAGTCCTGGCATAGCATGTTCCCCTGCCGACGTGGCGACAGTCGTACCTCACAACGCGTCTCGCAGTTAGGATACGCTCTGACGAAGTGGTGCCCTGCTCAAATAGACACACCAGTCACCTTCCTCCCCTTTCAATAAAATTTATACCGAGAACAAGCGTATATCTTCGTGCGCAGCTTGAAGGCCAAAGTACACTTCTAGCGAAACAACATATTCCTCCACTGCCCATGTACCATATCAACCGTCATATATAATCCAACAACAGAGAGTGAAGCATTTCACATGAATTCTCTTCGCTGCAAATACATTTTTCAGACGTCTAACAAGCAAATATTGTCATTGCTTCAATGCGACGAGGAGCCCTGCCGTCGCTTGCCTCCTCACTGACCGACAGATCCTAACCAGTATACACTATGCGTGAAGAGAAAGTGGCTGAAGTTTCGATGATATTTTACGGCGAATGTGTAGATTTATTTTTCATTCAACTTTTTGGCTAAGTGCCCTCAATACCTCACACTGCTACACACCAGGCCACCTGGCAGTGGGGGCGCCGTTCGCTGCTCGCCTCTATAACGATAAACATTTCGGGGGCTACCGAGTAAAGCGAGGAACATGAATATTAGCTAAGGAGTGTCATGAACTACAATAGACTCAGGAAAAGACATCTCCAAGAGCAAATCGCATGCAGTGCAGTCCTTAGGCACCCCCAGCATACAGGCCCAAGGGCCTGGAGCTGCTCTGTAGAGGAAGTGGCCAGTCATGAGTTGTTGCTTAGCGGCATGCACCCCTTGTTACCAAGCAATCCCCAGTACATATATCTACAAGCTCCGTTTGCTTCTTATCATAACACCATATGCATGTATTCAACACTTACACGACCTTCCACAACAAACACAAGTACATGTTTACGGACAGAGTCCAGTGTAGCAGGAGTCCTCGATCTTATTCGAGGACTGTTGAGAGCTGCAGTGGAGTCGAAATAGCTACGATAAGAGCTTTCGAAAATTAGCTGAGATCCGCTGCAGGCGGGCTGGGCCGAAGGGTTTGCTGCCGCGGGGTGAGCTGAGTTGAGTTGTTGCAAGTCGTGCAAGACACAGCAACCCCACATGCAAGCAGAACCAATTCCCCTTTGTTGCACACACTAGAGCGATATACATTTGTTGAACACTTATTTATCCTTCGGTAGAGACCCTCCAAGCAAGTGTAAACAAAGGTAAGCCTACGGCTTTCACACAGGCCATGCTGCACGCAGACAAGGCTTGCTGCACCTGTCGCACAGTCAAACCACCACGAAAGGACTAACCAAGCGGCAGCAGGTGCAAGAAGCAACTCTTGTTATACACTACTTGGCCTCCAGCAGCCAACACACACAAACATAGACGGGCGCACCAGCTTCTGTAGTGCGCCTTACACACCGCTACTACGAAATACCACTTTTGTTGAATTCGGAGGTTGTTTGTTTTTGCTGCTCACTGCCTTTAGTTTTATTCAAATGAGTTTATGGACAGAGCCCCCTTTGCTTAGGTGCAGTTTCTTCCTCTCATACTCATATGTCCACTGTATAGACACCGTGTTCAATACTATACAGGTTGTATACAGGTTGTTTCGCTTAAAGGGAGCTGAAGAAGAGAGAGCTGGCTGTAGAAGGAGATATAGATATGAAACGAATAAAAAGGAAAAGAAATGAATTTTGTTGAATAGAGCATAAAAGGGAGTTGTTGTGTAGAGAGGGTTGTTCGCGTGCGTACACGTATCCACGGTGTATTCATGTTCAGGTTTCGTCTGCATGCATAGGAAAAGTAAGTTGTTTTTTATGGATTTAAATGTATTTTTTGAGTTTTAATAATGAATATTAATTTATATTTTAGTGCAAAAACTCCTAATACCCCTAGAAAGACACACACTCCAGCTCCGCATGCCGCCGGCGGTGAGGTGTTGTTGTATTGACGCAGCCGAATGCAGAGATGGAAAGCTAAAGGAAGCTGGGGGAATACAGAGCCTTGAGAGCGATCTTCTGTGTATTTGTTGTCCTTATGAATATTTCTTGCCAATAGTAACTCATTGAAACTCCTATTCGTTTATTTTATGAGAGAATTCCACTCTTCACGAGCTGCATATACACCCCAGGTGTTGTATGTATGTATGTATGTATGAATGTCCGACGGCCAGCCCGGCCTGTTGCGACCCCATTTCCTCTCCTTCTTCTTTCATTCATTGTTTCTTTCTTTAAGACAATACCTCGGGAATACACTTGAGACTCTTTCAGATAGCCTCGACGAGCGGCACCTCTCCGCCTGTTCCTTCTTTCTTATTCTCTCTCCCGCCTGCTGCTTGTTTCTTGTCTGTCATTCAACAGCACCTTCTTCTGATCTTTTCATTCTTCTTCTTACGTGTATTCAGCTGCCTCTTGTTTCTCCGAGGCGTAGAAGGATAAGCAGAACACCAGCAGGCCCTTGCAGCAGCAGCAGCAGCACCTTCGGCTCCTCCTCCTAGCTACAGCAGCTACAGAGGGCGTCGCAGCGTGGCGTTGTTTGCAGCAGAAAGAATTTGTGCAAGAAAGCGGAGTTTCCGTTTCTCTCAGCATTCACTAGTGCTGCGCTAGTAGACATTTGTATTCCTTTGAGGTTATATTCAGTATTTTCTCTTTATACAGAAATATATGCAACACAACTGAGTTTCTTACATCCGCTTCATCGTGCAGGCGGCTATAGAAGGATGTCTCACTGATATTTCACTGGCAGCAGCATATACAGCAGATGCAGCAAATGCAG
>NW_013568201.1:11026-11389 GCF_000499745.2 Eimeria mitis
TGCGGCTATAGAAGGATGTCTCACTGATATTTCACTGGCAGCAGCATATACAGCAGATGCAGCAAATGCAGCATATACAGCAGCAGCAGCAACAGCAACAGCAGCAGCAGCAGCAGCAGCAGCAGCAGCAGTACGAGCGGTTGCAGTAGACAGACAGGGGTATACCCATTCAACAGCGGGCTTCATATCTTGCGTCATCAGTAAGAGTTGCAGTTGTCTTTTATTTTCTTTCTTTTTATTTTCTTTCTTTTTCTTTTGTTTATATTTTAGACAGTGAAGACTACACCCGTTCCTTCTCTTCTCTGTCTTGTTTTTTTTTTTTTTTTTTTTTTTTTTTTTTTTTTTTTTTTTTTTTTTTTTTTT
>NW_013568202.1:752-985 GCF_000499745.2 Eimeria mitis
AGGGAGCATCCTAGCAGAAGCAGGTAGGGTTTAGGGTTTAGGGTTTAGGGTTTAGGGTTTAGGGTTTGGGGCTTAGGGTTTAGGGTTTGGGGTTTAGGGTTTAGTTATTAGGGTTTAAGATTTAGGGTTTAGTGTTTAGTTATTAGGGTTTAGTGTTTAGTTATTCGGGTTTAGGGTTTAGGGTTTAGGGTTTAGGGTTTAGGGTTTAGGGTTTAGGGTTTAGGGTTTAGGGT
>NW_013568203.1:0-311 GCF_000499745.2 Eimeria mitis
CCCAACCACCACAACACCATCACACTTAGGGTTTAGGGTTTAGGGTTTAGGGTTTAGGGTTTAGGGTTTGTAGCTATCGAGATAGCGGCCGTGAGCACCAATACACCCCACGGTGGTTTGTCTTATTAGCCAATTGTTTCAAGTTTTATTTATAAAACCCTAAAACATAAACCCTAAACCCTAAACCCTAAACCCTAAACCCTAGATTTCTTCGCTCAGCCCCCAGCGGCAGGCCAAGGCAGGGGGGGGCCCTTGCGAGCAGTAGCGGGTCTTTGGGGTGTATGTACACCTCAGGGTTAGTTTTATATTTT
>NW_013568203.1:364-895 GCF_000499745.2 Eimeria mitis
GTTGCTGCTGCTGCTGCTGCTGCTGCTGCTGCTGCTGCAGCTGCTAACATTTTGCTGGGATCGCCCGCTCCCAACTTCAATAGAAGGGCAACATGCGGCGCGGATGTCTACAGCCGCGTGTGCGGCAGCTGCTGCTGCAGCTGCTGCTGCTGCTGCTGCTGCTGCTGCTGCAGCAGCAGCAGGGCACTTGTCGCCTTCTCGTTAGCTCCAGAGGTGTCTCTTCTGGGGGCTTTGGCGGAGCAACAGCAGCAGCAACAACAACAGTAAAGGCAGCAGCAGCAGCAGGAGCAGCAGGAGCAACAGCACCGAGAGCAGCAGCAGCAACACCAGACACAGCAGCAGCAGCAGCAGCAGACACAGCAGCAGCAGCAACAGAGGGCATTGACAGCCGAGCTGCTGCGTTTGTTGTACCGCTATGCAGCCCATCAGAGTCATCCCCTCCATCAGCAGCAGCAGCAGATGCAGCAGCAGCAGCAGCAGCAGACGCTGCAGCAGCAGCAGCAGCAGCAGCAGCAGCAGAAGCTGCAGCAG
>NW_013568204.1:0-381 GCF_000499745.2 Eimeria mitis
GTATATACATATATATATACATATATATATATATATATATATATATATATATATATATGGGTAGATAGATAGACAGATATGGGGAGACAGAACATGCATCTCTATTGCTTCTGCTTCTACTGCCTTTGCTGCTGCTGCTGCTGCTGTTGCTGCTGCTGCTGCTGCTGCTGCTGCTGCTGTATTTGAAACTGGGCGCCCCCTGGTGTCAGTGGTCGTTCGTCTTTTTTTATCCTTGCTATTGGCTGGCTGCTATAGCTAGCTGTGGCTAGCTACGGCGGTGGCGGTGGCTAGCTGTGGCTAGCTGCGGCTAGCTGTGGCTAGCTGCGGCTAGCTGTGGCTAGCTGTGGCTAGCTGTGGCTGTGGAGTGGGGCGGGCTAGGCA
>NW_013568204.1:729-895 GCF_000499745.2 Eimeria mitis
ACCTCTTTTGGTGTACGAAAGCAGCAGCAGCAGCAGCAGCAGCAGCAGGTGCAGAAGCAGCAGCCTCCTAGGGAGGGCAGACACCTGGTCTCCCCTTCTGCTGCTGCTGCTGCTGCTGTTGCTGCTGCTGCTGCTGCTGTTGCTGCTGCTGCTGCTGCTGCTGCTG
>NW_013568205.1:0-316 GCF_000499745.2 Eimeria mitis
TATATATATATATATATATTTATTTATTTATTTATATATGTATGTGCAGCACCTATGGACGGTGTCTACGGGTTTGTTGATGCTAAACAACGCAGCAACAATAGCTGAGGGGAGGGCCCCCCAGCCGGTGATAGGGAGCAGGAAGCAGCTAGCTGAAACCCTCGTAAACCCTAAACCCTAAACCCTAAACCCTAAACCCTAATATAGTCTAAACCCTTTTGTTTATCATCGTCAGAAGAAAACTAAATTCTAAAAATAATTATTTAGTTTGTTGCTTCTCTTTCTCTTTTTTTTTTTTTTTTTTTTTTTTTTTTTT
>NW_013568205.1:351-894 GCF_000499745.2 Eimeria mitis
TCTGTCTCTGTTTATATAAATATATATTTTTTTGTCTCTGTTTTCTTTCTTTCTTTTTTTTTGTTTGCTTGGTGTATTTATATTTTATTTGTTTATATATTTATATATATGTATCTGTTGTTTTGTCTCTGTCTCCTTTGCGTTTGTTTTATTTATATTACGTTTATTTATATTATATTTATATAGTATATTATGTTTATTTATATTTTACTTATTTGTGTAAATATATTTATTTATTTATAAATAAATATATTTATAATATATATAAATATATTTATTTATAAATAAATAAACATATTTATTTATTTCTGTCTGTCTTGCGTGTATTTATATAATAACTATTTATATTATAATTATTTATATTATATTTATTTATATTTATTTATATTTATTTATTTATTTATATTTATATATATTTTTATATAAATATATTTTTTGTTTTGTTTTTTTTTTAGTGGCTGGAGTTGGTTCTCAACAGATCGAGGGAGGTCCCCACAGAAGACAGCAGCAGCAGCAGCTGAAGCAGTGCTGCTGCTGCTGCTG
>NW_013568206.1:0-4930 GCF_000499745.2 Eimeria mitis
ATATATATATATATATATATATATATATATATATATATATATATATATATATATATATATATATATGATTTCTTTACCTCGAATTTTCCTAGGGAAACACCACAGCTCTGCAGTATTGCTGCTGCCGCCTGCTTGCATGCATTGAGCCCCTTTGCTCCTCCTTCACAAAAAAGAAGAAGAGAAAAAGAAGAGAGAGAAGGAACAGCCAGGGCTTGTCCTTGAGCCTGCATCTGCATGCGTTTTCTCTCTCATATTAAAAAAAAAAAAAACAAAAAAATATTTCATACCGTAAACGCCCGCGCAACTTCTGTTGAATTTCGAAAACGAATTGGATATTGACCTCTATAAAAATACATCAATATATAATAAAAAAAAAGATATATATATATATATATATATTTATTTATTTATTTATTTATTTATTTATATATTACCTTCTGCTTGACGTTATGGTGGCTGTGCGGCAAACAGTGTATGCAGGAAACTGAAAGGAGAAATTTGCATCGTAGCAGCATGAAGGCACCGGCGGAGGTGGGGGCTGTGGAGGGCCTGAAAGAAGAAAGTTTTTTGTTCAGAGTTTTTTTTAAAAAGCAGAAAAGGGGTTGATCGTTTTACTTGGGAGCTTGCTGATATCTTGCTTAGAGGCAGGCAGCAGAGGGGGAAGCTCAGTTGCTGCACGAGCTGACGAACGAGAAAGAGGAAATAAATTTGAACTCTGATGAGTTTCCTGTTGTTCTGTTCGCCGAACATTCTGATTCCACGGCCGCTTCAGGCCGCAGCTTGTAGGAGCCTGCATCGTGTTTCTGGTGGGGAAACGGAACGATAAGAGTAGCCGTAAGAAGAAGCAATAAGCTTATTCAGCTTTCAAAACTGTGTAGGTTCGTTCATTTGTTTCGAATGATGGAGGATCTCTTTATTTTTTGGTGGTTTCAGGGTTTCAGTTCTCTGCTTTCTCATCGTGCCAATCGGGTGTACAGGCAGCTCAGCTCTCACCGCAGCATCGGTAGGGGAATATACGGTGTTTAGGGATTCTAAAGATGTGTGACGGAATACTCTTGAATAAAACTACATATTCTCTTTTTCTCTAGCTCTACTCACTCATCAGCTAGAGTTGGCCTTCATTTTCGACAGAAAGCTGAAAATATGAACTGCACTAGTTCGTGATGAATGGGGTGACTGTTTGCAGCTATTTTGCGTTTCTCTGCGTTCTTAATATACTCGACGAAAAGAAATATATTTGAAATTCAAGTCTAGGAAAAAAGTTACCTGCCTTCATTGTTGTTACTTTTGCGGGGTTTCCGCGGATATCGAGGAGGCAGCTGATATTCACAAAGAGGTTTCAGCTGTTTCTGAAGACTGATATGGAGAACCAGTTCCAGTATACAAATATAGACGATGTGCAGACTGCAACCGGCAAGAAAACAAAGAAATGCCAGTCATCTTTTACAGCATCAAGCCACCAAATACCGCAATGCGGCATCAGCTTTGAGATGCATGCAGCATAAACCTGATAAACAACTATAAAGGCTGCAGCCATGATCATCATGCAGCCCCGTGCAACCCTAGAAAAGCCATCCGAGGTATTCTCCTCATCCCCCGCCTCCTCTGGTGCAGGGAATTCTGTTGCGACGAAGGGAGCGTCATAGCTGTACATCTTGCGGCGGTTGAGTGGGCGGATGAGAGCAAGAACTGCAGCGTTTGGCTGTATACACACTCCTCGAACTGCTTCAGAAACCTGAAAAGTTTCTTTTGGTGCTCTGCAGCTAATCAGCTGTAGCTGAACATGAACTACAAGAAGAGACGCTGCCTAGTTGCTGTTCTAACGAAGCCAATCGATCATCGACTGGATTATACGGCTTAAACAATCAAAAGAAAAGAAAAATCAAAAAAAGCAAAAACTCTGCATGCGAGAAGGCCGTGAAGGTGGAGTGGCCTACAGCGGTACTTTTCCAGTGCAGAAACCAAGGTAAGAAACAAAGAAAAAAGCTGTTGATGGATCTAAATAATTCGTTTTATATTCTTCTAATCACCAAACAAACACTAAAATATTGCAGATTGCAACAAACTGAGGATATTCAATCGGGAGAGGATAGGCGTGAAGAAGAAGGCAGAAGGAAAGCTGCAACTTGTGCTGGTACATTCGATACCAGTGGTCTCATAGTGCCGCTGCAGCAACAACTTGTAAACGAATGCGTGCGTATTCCTCAAAGAAACAAGTGAATAGTTTACTATTTTGTTTTAATAAATTCTTTATTTATCTTAATTTAAACTGCAAAACACACAGAGACGCTACAGTGATGTGGGGGCCGCCGGGCGGGTGATGATGGACCTGAACGATACAAGTTCAGAAACCAAGAACGAGGAAAGTTGAATTAGGCTGCAGGAGCAGCGAATACAGCAATACAGAGATCAAAGAAACTGAATTTAGTTTTCTTTTCTATTTCTCTTTCATATTATTTATTTTTGTTTTTTAATTGGGTTGCTGCAGAGACGCACTGTTGCCTACGGTTGCTCTTCTTTAGTGGCAGCAGTTCACTACGGTGGACGGTGGCCTGCTCGGTGACAACGGCCGACACAGTATAGCGGATCTCACCGGAAAGCTGAAGGTAAGAGAATTAATTAAAAGAAAATATTAAACAGCAAATAAATAAACTCCAATATCTAGTTAAAATAAACAAAAATATACAGCAACTGCGGCAGCCACGCCGCACAGCTTCCCCCTGACCTTGTTCCCGCTGTCGGCTGCGGCCCGTGGGCCTGCAGCCGTCGAGTTCAGCCCCTCTTCACCGACGATCTGTTGCATTCATTGATTAAGTAGCAATTATATCAAGAGTTTTAAAAGCTTATTTGTTTGTTCTTGTGTGTATTCAACTCTAAGGATGGACTCTATGCATCAACCGCCACCATAGGCCACCGCCGCGCCGCCTCTCGGTCGTGGGCGCTGGACATCTCGTTTCGTCTGCGATCGTTCCCCTTTATTTCATTTTCTTCTTTGTTGTATGATATATAATCCTTTTAAACTGTTCTTAAACCCTCTTTAACTCAGTAGCAGCAGCAGCAGCAGCAAACTCGCGCCCGCAGCACTCCCGCTGTTACGGCCCCCAGCAAGCCGAATACCCCATCGCCACCGCTCATATGCAGCTCCTGCTGCAGCCATTCTGCTGCTGCTGAGGTGTTTATCTGGTGGAGACTATAAAGGCCTTCTCTCGAGGCCCTAGAAGACCCCTTTAAGCCGCTAGAAGGGCTGAGGCAGAGGGCCCCGTGCTGCTCTGCTGCAGCGGTTGCTGCTGTGCTGCACCTGCTGCTGCTGCTGCAGTGGCCCCCTGCGACGTTGTCTTGCACACAATTTCTCCAGGATGTCTGGCTACGAAGGCGTTTCCCCTCCTTCAGGCTCTGCTGCTGCTGCTGCAGGAGGTGCAGCAAGTGGAGCAGTATCTGCAGCAGCACCTACAGCAGCAGCAGCAGCTGCTGCTGTTACTGCTGCTCCTGCAATGTCTTGCAGCAGCACGCGGCTCCTAACCTCCGCACCAGCAAGAGATGCCCCTGCATATGAGGCTGGCGCCCCCACCCGTCTGTTAGCAAAGACCCCCTTCGAGTTCTGTGCTGCAGCAGCAGCAGCAGCAGCAACAGATGATGATGATGATGATGATTGTTTGCATGCAGCAGCAGTGAAGGCAGAGGAGAGGCTTTCTCGGTCTGTACAGACACCCCGTGGCTGTCGTTTGCTGCATTCTTCTCGGCGCTGTGGGAGCAGTTGCTGCTGCGGCGGATCAGCAGCAGCAGCAGCAGCAGCAGCAAGTTCAGATGCAGAAGGAGAAGCAGCAGGAGCTGCTGGGGATGGCAACAGCCGGGAGAGTATTCGTGTGCAGGTGTTTGAGAAGCTGCAGCAGCAGCGGGAGCAGCAAGAGTGGGAGGCAGAGCAGGCGCTGCAGCAGCAAGCAGCAAGTCTGCGGCAGCAGCTAGTATACCTGCGTAGACAGCTGAAGGCGCAGCAAGATGAATCTCTGCTGCAGCAGGAGCTGCTGCAGCAGCGCGAGGCTGCTCTGGAGGCAGCAATGAAAGAAACAGCGAAACTAAGAAGTAGAGAACAACAACTAAAACAAGAAAAAGAAATAATAAAACAAACGCATGCACAAATACAAACAGAAATGCAGCAGCAGCAGCTAACAGCAAGACAACAAAGAGCAAATGTTGCCCTCGAATATGCAAAAAAAATTAATAAAGAAAGAGAGATATTTGCTGCTCAGCTGCATGCGCTGCAGCAGGACAAAGAAGCAGCAGCAAACGCAAACAAAAAAATGCAGGAAGAAATACTGCTGCTTAGGCAGCAGTTGAGGGCTACAGCAGCAGCAGCAGCAGCAGCAGCAGCAGCAGGAACAGCAACTGCAGCAGCAGCAACAGCATATCATCCGCCGCAGATGCAAACAGCAGGAAAACAGAATCTACTGCTGCAGCAGCAACAGCTGCAGCAGCAGCAGCAGCAGCAGCAGTGCCTCTCGCCTCAGTCTGTAACAAGCGAGGAGGGGCTCCTCCAAAGCCACCGCAGCACCACCTGCAGCAGCAGCAGCAGCAGCAGCAGCAAAAGCAGCAGCATCAGCAGCACCAACGGGCTACCGCTGCTGCCTTTAACGTCCCCACGTATCCTGCGCATGCATCTATCGCAGCAGCAGCAGCAGCAGCAGCTTGCTGCAGCAGATCCTCTCCCTTCACTTGCTGATGAATTGAGAGCCCCCTCAGCTCTGCCCACCAGCAGAAACTACAGCAGCAGCAGCAGCAGCAGCAGCAGCAGCGGACGCTGCCCCCCAACCCAGCAGCAGCAGCAGCAGCAGCAGCAGCAGCAGCAGCATCTACAGCTACCAGAGGAGGGAACAGGCGATCTGATAGATTTAGAGGCGGGCCCTATCGACAGCAGCAACCCAGAAGCAGCAGC
>NW_013568206.1:4996-5492 GCF_000499745.2 Eimeria mitis
GCAGCAGCTGCTGCTGCGGATGCTGCAGTAGTTGCCGCAGCTGCTGCTGCGGATGCTGCAACAGTATAGCTGCTGCTGATGCTGCAGCAGTATAGCTGCAGCAGCAGCAGCAGCTGCATTATAGCTGCTGCAGTTGTTGCTGCAGTTGCTGCAGTGTCTCTACTGTCTTTGCTGCAGCTGCTGCAGTTGTGGCTGCAGCTGCTGCAGTATAGCTGCTGCTGCTGCTGTACTCTAGCTGCTTCTGCTGCTGGTGCTGCTGCAGTATAGATGCTAAGGTAGAGTTGCTGCAGCAGCAGCAGCTAAGAAGATATACCCTACTAATGATCTTTCTGCTGCATGCATATAGGGACAGTTTCTGTTCTTGCTGCTGCTGCTGCTGCTGCTGCTGCTGCTGCTGCAGCAGCAGCAGCAGCAGCAGGTACAGCTGCAGCAGCAACGCGTTGTGCTGCGGCATTTGCTGCACTTGATAGCAGCAGCAGCAGCAGCAGCAGCAACA
>NW_013568206.1:5749-6047 GCF_000499745.2 Eimeria mitis
TGCCGCAGCAGGAACTGCTGCTGCGGCAGCTGCTTCAAAAGCAGCAGCAACGCGTTGTGCTGCGGCATTTGCTGCACTTGATAGCAGCAGCAGCAGCAGCAGCAGCAACAGCTGCTGCTGCTGCTGCTGCTGCTGCTGCTGTAGCAGCAACTTTTGCTGCTGTTTTAAATACGATAGAACCGAAGATATGAATGGTGGCTATCTAAGCCATCTGCTGCAGCGGCGTTTTCTGCTGCTGCTGGTGTGGGGGGGATAGTGCTGCTGTTGCTTAGGATGGGTCTAGTTGCTGTTCTGCTGT
>NW_013568206.1:9122-10006 GCF_000499745.2 Eimeria mitis
GGCAGCAGGAGTTGGAGCAGCAGCAGCAGCAGGAGCAACGGCTGCAGCAGCTGTAGCAGCAGCAACAGGAATTGCTGCAGTAGTAGCACTGGTTGCGGCAGCAGCTGCAGCAGCAGCAAATAATAAATGTGAGTCCTCAACGCAGCGAAATCACAGCAGCAGCAACAGCAGCAGCAGCAGCAGCAGCAGCAGTAGTCAATCTAAACCCTAAACCCTAAACCCTAAACCCTAACCATGGAGTTTATCGTTTTGTGGTTTTTGAGGGTTTGCGGCAAACCCTCGCGAGAAGCTAAAAACATTTCTTTCTGCTGGCAGCCTCCACCGGTACCCCAGCCAGTCTTCTAGCTGCTGCTGCTGCTGCTGCTGCTGCTGCTGCTGCTGCTGCTGTTGCTGCTGCTGCTGCAGGTCTAGCACTATAAGAGAAGAGGTATCGTCGACAGCGAAAACATCATAAGTGGAAAAACCAGCAGCTGCAGCAAGCTGCTGCGCCCTCTCAGCTGCCTTGCTGCTGTTGCTGTTGCTGCTGCTGCTGCTGCTGCTGCTGCTGCTGCTGCTGCTGCTGCTGTCGGGTTCGTGAAAGATACGCAGCATCCATTTGCTGCTGTTTGCTGCTACGCAGCGCCAGCGGCCGAACCAGGGGGGTGTCTGCAGCCGCACCAATTCCCTCAGCTCCTCATCGTCCTGCTGCTGCTGCTGCTGCTGCTGCTGCTGCTGCTGCTGCTGCTGCTGTTTGTCTGGTGATAGATTCTCGTGGGACTTGGGGTGTACATGCAGGTAGATATTACTAAACAGGTTTGTTAGAGACAGAGGAACTGCAGCAGCAGCAGCAATAGCAGCAGCAGCAGCAGCAGCAGCAACGAAAGGAGATTCTGACAGGGCACCCA
>NW_013568206.1:10062-10361 GCF_000499745.2 Eimeria mitis
GGAAGACAAAGTGCTTACTTCTCTGATTATCAGGATATGGAAGCACCACAGACAGCTCAACGCGCAGCTCAGCAACTAGCTGCTGCTGCTGCTGCTGCTGCTGCTGCTGCTGCTGCTGCAGGGCAAATGGGGTGGCGCGGATCCTATAGGATTTGTATGGAGAAGCTGCGAGGGTGTAAGGATGCAGAAGAGTCAGCAACCCCCCCTGCAGCAGCAGCAGCAGCAACAGCAGCAGCAGCAGCAGCAGCAGCAATAGCAGCAGCAGCAGCAGCAGCAGCAACGAAAGGAGATTCTGACAG
>NW_013568206.1:10461-11278 GCF_000499745.2 Eimeria mitis
ATAGCAGCAGCAGCAGCAGCAGCAGCAACGAAAGGAGATTCTGACAGGGCACCCACCGCAGAAGTGATAGCAGCAGCAGCAACAGCAGCAACAACAACAGCAGCAGCAACACAGCAGCAGGAGAGTACGACAAAGCATCCGCAGCAGCAGCAACAGCAACAGCAGCAGCAGCAGCAGCAGCAGCAGCAGCAGCAGCAGCAGCAGCAGCAGCAGCAGCAGCAGCAGAGCCTCACCTGCCTCTTGCAAGGCAGCAGCCGCACTATCTTGCTGTAGATGTCAGTGCACACGGAGACCTCCGGCAGCGAAGCCATCCGCTGTACATACCCCTGCTGCTGCTGCTGCTGCTGCTGCTGCTGCTGCTGCTGCTGCTGCTCTGCTGCTGCTGCTGCTGCTGCTGCTGCACTGGGCTGCGTGAGGACCGCATCTGGTGCAGCAGCAAAAAGCGTAAAGTTGCTGGAAACCAAACCCGACAGATAGTGAGACAGATAACTCCACAGCCTGCAGCAGCAGCAGCAGCAGCAGCAGCAGCACGTGCAGCAGCAGCAGCAACAGCAGCAGCAGAAGGTGCAGCATCAGCAGCAGGAACAGCAACAACAGTACCAGCATCCGCTGCAGCAGTGGCAGCCGCCTTATCCCTCAGCAGCAGCAAATGCTGCAGCAGCAGGAGCAGCAGCACCATCAGCAGCAGCAGCTACATCAGCAGCAGCAGCACTAACAGCAGCAGCAGCAGTACCAGCACTAACACCAGCAGCAGCAGCAGCAGCACTAACAGCAGCAGCAGCAGCAGTGCCAGCACTAACACCAGCAGCAGCAGCAG
>NW_013568206.1:11378-11705 GCF_000499745.2 Eimeria mitis
CAGCAGCAGCAGCAGCAGCAGGAGTAACCTTTGTTGGTTGTATGCAGGGTGTGTAGAGAGAGCAGCTTTAAGGACGGCCCCAGGCGGATGCACAGCAGCAGCAGCAGCACCCCATTGCTGCTGCTGCCACCGCCCCTGAGTAAGTGTTATATCTATAAAAGAAAACGCAGGAGGAAGCAGCTCCTGCTGCTGCTGCTGCTGCTGCTGCTGCTGCTCCTGCTGCTGCTGCTGCTGCTCCTGCTGCTGCTGCTGCTGCTGCAGCAGGGGAGATGGCTGCAGCAAACTGCTGCTGGGCTGCCGCATCAAATGAACGGCCAGCAGCCGCGC
>NW_013568206.1:11960-12668 GCF_000499745.2 Eimeria mitis
GGGAGATGGCTGCAGCAAACTGCTGCTGGGCTGCCGCATCAAATGAACGGCCAGCAGCCGCGCGAAGCCGACAGGAAAAGAACCCACGTGACCCTCAGCAGCAGAAAGTAAATCTAAACAGCGGCAGCAGCAGCAGCAGCAGCAGCAGCAGCAATAGCAGCAGCAGCAATCGCAGCAGCAGCAGCAGGAATAGCAGCAGCACAAGTAGCAGCAGCAGCAGTAGCAGCAGCAGCAGCAGCAGCAGAGGACACACAGACACACACACAAGAATCAGATTCAGATGCATCTAGCCACAGCAGCAGCAGCAACAGCAGCAGCAGCAGCAGCAGCAGCAACAGTAGCAGCATCAATAACAACACCACCAACGCCACCACCAACAGCAGCAGCAGCAGCAGCAGCACCACCACCACCACCACCAGCAGTAGCAACAACAGCAGCAACACCACCACCACCAACAATAAGTAGCAGCAGCAGCAACAGCAACAGCAGCTGCAGCAGCAGCAGCAGCAGCAACAACAGCAGCAGCAGCAGCAGCAGCAGCTGACTAATTGCGTTGGTTCTGAGGCGTAAGTCAAAGTGAGCGAAGAAGAGGCCCCGGGCCCGCAGCGGCTCGGTAAACACAACCTCACTATACACCTCAGCAGCAGCAAAAATAAAAACCGAGAGGAAGCAGCATGGCGCCGCATTTGCTGCTGCTTATATCGGGTA
>NW_013568206.1:12927-13387 GCF_000499745.2 Eimeria mitis
GCAGCAGCAGCAGGATCTGCTGCTGCTGCTGCTGCTGCTGCTGCTGGTTCTATGTGCTGCAGCCAAGACAGGGAGAAGCAGCAGAGCAGCAGCAAAAATAAAAACCGAGAGGAAGCAGCATGGCGCCGCATTTGCTGCTGCTTATATCGGGTAGCAGCAGCAGCAGCTGCTGCTGCTGCAGCTGCTGCTGCTGCTGCTGCTTGGTTCATAGGCTGCTGGTGGTTGCTCCTGTTGTGTCTTCGCTGTGCTGCTGCTGCTGCTGCTGCTTCTGCTGTTGCTGCTGCTGCTGTTTGTCTCTGTGTAGATTACATCGGTTAATAAGAGGCTCTGGGGGCTGGACGAGCCTCTGCTGCTGCTGCTGCTGCTGCTGCTGCTGGTTCAGCAGCAGCAGCTGCTGCTGTTGCTGGGTTTTGAAGCGCTGCAGCTGCTGCAGGCGACGCTGCTGCTGCTGCTGCTGCAG
>NW_013568207.1:0-373 GCF_000499745.2 Eimeria mitis
TATATATATATATATATACATATATATATATATATATATATATATGTATATAAAGAGAGGGAAACAGAAGAATAACAACAACCCCACCACCACCAGTATTCTGTTTGTACTGACGTGAAGTAAAGCTGCTTTATCAGTCTACCGGGGCTGCTGCTGCTGCTGCTGCTGCTGCTGCTGTTGTCTGTGCTGCTGCTGCTGCTGCTGCTGCTGCTGCTATGCTGCTGCTGCTGTTGCTGCTGCTGCTGCAGCTCCAGGGCTGAAGCCACACTGACGCAAAGAGGCAAAAATTCCTCGGTGCTAGGAGCTCTGCTGCTGCTGCTGCTGCTGCTGCTGCTGCTGCTGTTGCTGCTGCTGCTGCTGCTGCTGCTGCTGC
>NW_013568207.1:474-893 GCF_000499745.2 Eimeria mitis
AAAAAAAAGAGAAACAGAAAAGGAGACAAAAAGGAGACAGATGAAAAGGAGACAGAGGAGACAAATATAAAGCAAAAGGGGGACAGAAGAAAGGAGACAAAAGGAGACAGAAGAAAGGAGACAAAAGAAGAAAGGAGACAAAAGAAAAAAGACACAAAAGAAAAAAGGAGACAGAGAGGAGACAAAAAGAAAAAAGGAGACAAAAGAAAAAAAGGAGACAGAAAGGAGACAGTAAAAAAAGGAGACAAAAAAAAAAGGAGACAGAAAGGAGACAAAAAAAAAGGAGACAAAAAAAAGGAGACAGAAAGGAGACAAAAAAAAAGGAGACAAAAAAAAGGAGACAGAGAGGCATACATGTATTCTTTGATTGAGTAGCTGCAGCAGCAACGGAGACAGTTTTTGTGCTGCTAAAAGGAGAC
>NW_013568208.1:0-603 GCF_000499745.2 Eimeria mitis
GTAACCCCGCAATCATGTAGACCACGCATGCTGGGTAGCTATCGAGGAGCTCTACTTTCGAGCAAGGAAATATAACGACCACTTGGGCGTTTTTTTAGAACGAAGGGCCAAGCAAGCACAACCTAAAGAGCAACCGCAGGGAAACTAACTTGTTTGCAAATTTGGTAGACTGTCATGTCATTAAGTACAACTCCTGTTTCCTCGTCGACAACGCCGTCATGGCCTGAAGTGCTATAGGGGTCGAGAGCAACGTCAGCGAGCACCAGAACATCTGGGAAGGCATCCTTGATTGCCATGATGATACGAGGCATTAGCCCATCGGGATTGCTGCTCTCCTCACCTGCCAAGCAAACACCCCCAGATGCCACACTTGACGGTATCAACTGGTCAGCCAGAAGCCTGCCACCCACGCTGCAAAGTACAGCACGACGCAGAAATCGCCGCTCCCCCCCAAACCCCAGCCCTGCCCCGTTTCCCAGATATAGTTCCACCTACCCAGGGGGCTCTTGAGGTCATCGTCCACCTTGGGGAATAGCATAAAGGCGTTCACACCATAACGGCGGGCCTCCTCCACTTCTTTTAACACGTCTGCGGGACTCAGCC
>NW_013568208.1:764-892 GCF_000499745.2 Eimeria mitis
ATGACCCGAGAACTACGTAGATAAACAATCGCCTACCTCGTCATGCACGAAAAGCGGATAAATCAAACTGGAGGGCTTCACGAGGCTCTCTTGCACAAGGCGGCGCGTGGCGTGATCTTTGCGGTTGC
>NW_013568209.1:0-387 GCF_000499745.2 Eimeria mitis
ATGTTTCGTTGGTGCAGAAAAACAGCAAACGAAAACAAATATAATTCGGGTGTATGCGCAGCTCGCTGGGCCCTCCACTTCTTTCTTCTCTTTCTTTCTTCTCTTTTTTTTATTTTATTTATTTATTTATTTATTTTTATTATTTATTTATTTATTTATTTTTATTTATTTATTTAATTTATTTTTCTTTTTTTTTCTATTTCTTGCGGATGGCTGCAACTTCACCGAAAAAATTAAAATTGTTTTCTCTACATATCAACAAAGAAAATATAAAAATACATAAATAAATACATATAAATATAAACATATATAGATGTATAAATATATATATATACATACATATATATATATATATATATATATATATATATATATATATATATATAT
>NW_013568209.1:431-1871 GCF_000499745.2 Eimeria mitis
TTATATATTTGTATGGTTCCGCCTAACACCCCAAGTTAAGGGGCCTCAAGATGTCCTGTTTGTTCTTTTGTTTGTTTTTTTTATGCTTTCCTTTGTTTTTTTGTTTTTCTCTGTTTGTTTTTTTCTGTTTTTTTTCTGTTTTTTGTTTCTATTTGGTTTTTCTTTTGTTCGTTTGTTTCTCTTTGTTGGGGTGTATACGCACCTTCTTTAATCGAGGTGCCTGTACACCCGAAAGTCGTTTAGCTGCTGCCGCCTTCAGCAGCTAGCTACAGCTAGCCACAGCTAGCCACAGCTAGATACAGCTAACCACAACTAAATATCGCTAACCATAGCAAAAGCACAGCTAGCCGCGAGTAGCTGAGAGCTAGCTGTAGCTAGCCACAGCTAGCCACAGCTAGCCACAGCTAGCTACGGCTAGCTACAGCTAGCTGCAGCTAGCCACAGCTAAATACCGCCAACCATAGCAAAAGCACAGCTAGCTACGAGTAGCTGAGAGCTAGCTGCGGCTAGCTACAGCTAGCTACAGCTAGCCAAGCGATGAATAGAAGGGTCTCCAAGCCTTTTTATCATCTCCTCTGTTTTCTTTTTTTTCTTTTCTTTTTTTTTTGCTTATCTTTGCTGTTTACCTTCTGCTTGTTTTGCATTGTTTGTTCTTTATTTTTTATTTGTAATTTAATTAAATTCATTTATAATTTTATTTTTATTTAAATTTCCTTTCGCTGATCTCTTCTTTATTAGGCCTTGCAGTGGGGGCCCCCAAGAAGGGGCCCCTGGGGGCCCCCCGGGGGCCCCCCCACTTCGGTGTGTATATACATATGTTTTTTTTTTGCTTATTTCTCCCTTCTATTTGAGTTTTGTGTTTATTTATTTAAAAATATTAAAATAAATTGAAAACAAATAAATTTTAATTGGTTTATTGTTTGTTTTTTTTTTCTTTTATACAGCTGCTGGGGTGTATAGGCAGGTGGTGGTGGTGGCGGTGAGGGTGTACGGGGCCCCCAGCAACAACCGTATTTTTCCTTCTCTTTTCTTTTCTGTTCTTCTTTATTTTTTATATTAATAATATCTGAAATACAATTAAAAATACATTTTATTTAATTTATTTTTGTTTATTGCGGCAGTTTTAGCTGCGAAACGGCACAGGTAGGGGCCCCCCCCATACCCCCTGGGGGGCCCCCCTCATCTGCTGCTGCCTGTCTTCTGCTGCTGCTGCTGCAGCAGCAGCAAATCACAAGCATATGAGCTCAGGGTCCCTCTCTGCTGCTGCTGCTGCTGCTGCTGCTCTTCGCCGCCAGGCCACTAGTAACAGCAGCAGCAGCAGCAGCAGCAGCAGCAACGACAAAAACACCAGCAACAGCAGCAGCACAACCACCAATACATTTCCTCCTCCTTTCGTTTCTTCTTCTGCTGCTGCTGCTGTTTCTGCAGCAGCAGCAGCAG
>NW_013568209.1:2038-3337 GCF_000499745.2 Eimeria mitis
TGGCGGGGGTACCGGTGAGGTTTCCTTTTGTTCCTTACCTGCTGCAGCAGCAGCTGATGCAGGTTGTGCTGCAGTGTATACTAGAAGGAACGCATGCGTTGATAGACAGCCCCACAGGCACGGGTAAAACTCTTTGTCTTGTGTCTGCTGCTCTGGCGGTGCAGCAGCAGCAGCAGCAGCTGCTGCAGCAGCAAATTCTTAAAATAAATAACTGCAGCAGCAACTTGCTGCTAACACCACAAAAAGGAAACTTACAGCACCACAAACTGCAGCAGCTCCTGCTGCTGCAGCAGCAGCAGCAGCAGCAGCAGCAGCAGATACCTATCGTTAATAAAATTATATACACCTCACGTACACACGGTCAGCTGCAGCAGGTGTTGAGAGAAATAAAAAAAACTTCTTTTGCTGCGCCCTGGAAACACAACCAGTTCCTGCAGCAGCAGCAGCAGCTGCAGCAGCAGCAGCAGCAGCAGCAGCAGCAGCAGCAGCAGCAGCAAGATATAATGAAACCACAATATAAAACAGAACACAAAAAATCCTCTTCTGTTGTGGGGTGGAGTGCCCTGGCAACTCCTGCTGCTGCTGCTCCTGCTGCTGCTCCTGCTGCTGCTGCTGATGCTGCTGCTGCTGCTACTGCAGGTCCAGCAGTGAAGAGAGACCCAGCAGCAGCAACAGCAGCAGCAGCAGCAACAGCAGCAGGAGGTGCAGCAGCAGCACAAGTAAAATCTGAACCATCAGCAGCACCACCAGCAGCACCACCAGCACCACCAGCAGCAGCAGCACCAGCAGCAGCAGCAGCAGCAGCAGCAGCAGGGGTGTCTAGAGGAATTCGTGTTTGTGTGTTAGCTTCGCGCGAGCAGCTGTGCGTACACCCCGCGGTGAAGCACCTGAAGGGTGGGGCTTTGGTTGCTGCATGCAAACACAGAATCAAAACACAGGTACTCTGCTGCTGCTGCTGTTGCTGCTGCTGCTGCTGCTGCTGTTGCTGCTGCTGCTGCTGTTGCTGCTGCTGTTGCTGCTGGTGATGCTGCTGCTGGTGATGGTGGTGGTAGTGGCGGTGGTGGTGGTGGTGGTGGTGATGGTGGTGGTTGTTGTGCTGCTGTTGCTGTTGGTGTTGCTGCTGCTGTTGCTGTTGCTGCTGCTGTTGCTGTTGCTGTTGCTGTTGCTGCTGCTGTTGCTGCTGTTGCTGTTGCTGTTGCTGGTGGTGGTGGTGGTTGTTGCTTCTTTGTTATATATATATATATATATATATATATATATATATATATATATATATATATATATATCTCTCTGTGTGTG
>NW_013568209.1:6158-6498 GCF_000499745.2 Eimeria mitis
GAGTAGCAGCAGCAGGAGTAGCAGCAGCAGGAGTAGCAGCAGCAGCGGTAGCAGAGGCAGCACGAGTAAAAGTAGCAGCAACAGCAGGCGCGGTAGCAGCGGCAGCAGCTGCAGCAGCTGCTGCAAGAGTAGCAGCAGCAATAGCAGTAACAGCAGCAGCAGCAGCAGCAGGTGTTGTATGAAGTTGTTCCCTCAGCCATTCGGCTACCTATCTATAGATATATCTAGCTAGCTAGCTAGCTAGCCAGCTAGCTAGCTAGCTAGCTAGCCAGCTAGCTAGCTAGCTAGCCAGCTAGCTAGCTAGCTAGCTAGCTGTGTAGCTAGCTGTGCATGTGTTTGT
>NW_013568209.1:7927-8508 GCF_000499745.2 Eimeria mitis
CTATTTGTTCCGCTGCTGCTGCTGCTGCTGCTGCTGCTGCTGCTGCTTCTGCTTGGCATTCCACCTATTAAATTCATACAAATTAATTAATTTAAATATTAATTAATTTATTATTTATTTATTTATTTATTTATTTATTTATTTATTTATTTATTTATTTATTTATTTATTTATTTATTTAGATTTATTTATTTATTTATTTATTTATTTATTTATTTATTTATTTATTTATTTATTTATTTATTTATTTATTTAGGGCCGTGAGTGTATTATGTTTGTCTCCCGCGCCCGCCTTCTCTCAAATTGCTGCTCAAGGCGTTCGCTCTGTTCTCTGTGCTTCAGGTACACACACTGCTGCTGCTGCTGCTGCTGCTGCTGCTGCTGCTGCTGCTGCTGCTGCTGTTGCTGTTGCTGCTGGTGGTGGTGGTGGTGGTGCTGCTGCTGGTGGTGGTGGTGGTGGTGGCTGCTGCTTTAGGGTTTAGGGTTTAGGGTTTAGGGTTTGTGTGCAGGTACTCTGTCTCCTCTGTCTCCTTTGGCTGCTCGTTTATTATTTATTATTTATTATTTATTATTTATTATTT
>NW_013568209.1:8608-8772 GCF_000499745.2 Eimeria mitis
CTTAGGGTTTAGGGTTTAGGGTTTAGGGTTTAGGGTTTAGGGTTTAGGGTTTGTGTGCAGGGACTCTGTCTCCTCTGTCTCCTTTGGCTGCTCGTTTATTATTTATTATTTATTATTTACTATTTATTATTTATTATCTAGGGTTTAGGGTTTAGTGTTTATTA
>NW_013568209.1:9330-9731 GCF_000499745.2 Eimeria mitis
GTTTTCTTTTTGTTTTAAAATATCACATTTCTTTGATTCTATAAACTGCAGCAGACAGCAGCAGGTGAGGGCGTTGCTGCTTGCTGCTGCTGACCCAGACAAAGCAGCAATACACTGCAGCAGCAGCAGCAGCAGCAGCAGCAGCAGCAGCAGCAGCTGCAGCAGCAGCTGCTGCAGCAGCAGTGCTGAGGAAGAAGCCAAAGATAAAACACATCAACTTCTTGCGGTTTATAAGGTAAATATTATAATTATATTATTTTTATTTATTTTATTTTTTATTTTTTATTTTTATTTTTATTTATTTATTTATATAATAATAAAATAATAATACAAAAATAATATAAAAATAATATAAAAGGAACAACAGCAACAGAGCACCAAAACAACAAAATAAAATAAAG
>NW_013568209.1:9831-10118 GCF_000499745.2 Eimeria mitis
CTGACGAAGAAGCAAAAGATAAAACACATCAACTTCTTGCGGTTTATAAGGTAAATATTATAATTATATTATTTTTATTTATTTTTTTATTTTTTATTTTTATTTTTATTTATTTATTTATATAATAATAAAATAATAATATAAAAATAATATAAAAATAATATAAAAGGAACAACAGCAACAGAGCACCAAAACAACAAAATAAAATAAAGCAAAACAATAAATAAATAAATAAACAAATAAATAAATAAATAAATAAATAAATAAATAAATAAATAAATAAATAA
>NW_013568209.1:10218-10536 GCF_000499745.2 Eimeria mitis
AATAAATAAATAAATAAATAAATAAATAGTTTTTGTTTGTTTGTAGTGTATACGTGAGCATCATACAAATACAAAAAAAAAACAGAAAAAAAAACAAAAAACAATAAAACAATAAAACGAAATAAAACAAAACAAAAAATAAAAAAAAGACAAAACCTATTTATTTATTTATTTATTTATTTATTTATTTATTTGTTTATTTATATTTTTTTTTTTGTTTGTAGTGTATAGAGAGCGAGGCTTACCTCAGCAGCCTTTGTGCTGCGCTGCTGCGTCTCTCTCGCGGTGTGTTTGGGGGTGTTTTAGTTTTTTTTTCTT
>NW_013568209.1:10636-10842 GCF_000499745.2 Eimeria mitis
AGTGTATAGAGAGCGAGGCTTACCTGAGCAGCCTTTGTGCTGCGCTGCTGCGTCTCTCTCGCGGTGTGTTTGGGGGTGTTTTAGTTTTTTTTTCTTCTTACACTCATCTACATTTAGTATTACAATATATAAATAAAACAACAACCAGCAGCAGCAGCAGCAGCAGCAGCAGCAGCAGCAGCAGCAGCAGCAGCAGCAGCAGCAGC
>NW_013568209.1:10942-11319 GCF_000499745.2 Eimeria mitis
GAATATATAAATAAAACAACAACAACCACCAGCAGCAGCAGCAGCAGCAGCAGCAGCAGCAGCAGCAGCAGCAGCAGCAGCAGCAGCACGAAGTGGGGAGATATGATAAAAGCATCAAAAAATATTTTTGTTGAACCCAAAAAAGCTGCGTTGCTGCAGAGCGTTTTGCTGCAGTATAAAACACACATAGATAAAGATATACAAACACTCAGCAGCAGCAGCAGCAGCAGCAGCAGCAGCAGCAGCAGCAGCAGCGGCGGTGGCAGCAGACAACAAACTACGGGAGCGATGCTATTTGCTGTTTGCAAAGGCAAAGTCGCTGAAGGTAAACAGCAGCAGCAGCAGCAGCAGCAGCAGCAGCAGCAGTAGCAGCAGCA
>NW_013568209.1:11419-11724 GCF_000499745.2 Eimeria mitis
CAAAGATATACACACACTCAGCAGCAGCAGCAGCAGCAGCAGCAGCAGCAGCAGCAGCAGCGGCGGCGGCGGCAGCAGACAACAAACTACGGGAGCGATGCTATTTGCTGTTTGCAAAGGCAAAGTCGCTGAAGGTAAAAAGCAGCAGCAGCAGCAGCAGCAGCAGCAGCAGCAGCAGCAGTAGCAGCAGTAGCAATAGCGACAACAATAGGAACAGCAGTAGCAGCAGCAGCAATAGCAGCAGCAGCAATAGCAGCAGCAGCAGCAGCAGCAGCAGCAGAAGCTTCGCCTTACAGCCCGTCTCA
>NW_013568209.1:11824-12198 GCF_000499745.2 Eimeria mitis
ATAGCGACAACAATAGGAACAGCAGTAGCAGCAGCAGCAGTAGCAGCAGCAGCAATAGCAGCAGCAGCAGCAGCAGCAGCAGCAGAAGCTTCGCCTTACAGCCCGTCTCACAACCAAAAATTATTTCCTGATTTTGCTGCTGCTGCTGCTTCTGCTGCTGCTGCTGCTGCTGTTCCTCTTCCTGCTGCTGCTGCTGCTCCTCCTGTTGCTGCTGCTGCTGCTGCTGCTGCTGCGGCTGCTCCTTCTCCCTCTCCTGCTGCTGCTGCTCCTCTTCCTGCTGCTGCTGCTGCTGCTGCTCCTCTTCCTGCTACTGCTACTGCTGCTGCTGCTGCTGCTGCTGCTGCTGCTGCTGCTGCTGCTGCTGCTGCTGCTGC
>NW_013568209.1:12298-12731 GCF_000499745.2 Eimeria mitis
TTGTTGATTGAGGAAGAGTTTTTTGATTTGTATTTTTGGGTCGGCGATAGAAGCGAAGGGAATGCCGCACACAAACACACAACGGCTGTACACGTCGCTCAGGTCGAGGCCTGCAGCAGCAGCAGCAGCAGCAGCAGCAGCAGCAGCAGCAGCAGCAGTAGCAGTAGCAGTAGCAGGAAGAGGAGCAGCAGCAGCAGCAGCAGCAGGACGAGGAGCAGCAGCAGCAGGAGAGGGAGAAGGAGCAGCAGCAGCAGCAGCAGCAGCAGCAGCAGCAACAGGAGGAGCAGCAGCAGCAGCAGGAAGAGGAACAGCAGCAGAAGCAGCAGCAGAAGCAGAAGCAGCAGCAAAATCAGGAATTGGTTCTGGTTGTGAGACGGGCTGTAAGGCGAAGCTTCTGCTGCTGCTGCTGCTGCTGCTGCTGCTATTGCTGCTG
>NW_013568209.1:12831-13029 GCF_000499745.2 Eimeria mitis
TGTTTTTGTTTTTGTTTTTTTTATTTTTGTTTTTTTTCTTTTTGTTTTTGTTTTTTTTGTTTGTTTTTTTCTTTTTCTTGTTTTTTTTTTTGTTCTATCAAAAAACTCTTCCTCAGTCAACAAGTACCCCTTTTCTTTTTTTTTTTTTTTTTTTTTTTTTTTTTTTTTTTTTTTTTTTTTTTTTTTTTTTTTTTTTTT
>NW_013568209.1:13129-13406 GCF_000499745.2 Eimeria mitis
GTTCTATCAAAAAACTCTTCCTCAGTCAACGAGTACTCCTTTTCTTTTTTTTTCTTTTTTTGTTTTTTTTCTTTTTCTTTTTGTTTTTGTTTGTTTTTGTTTTTGTTTTTGTTTTTGTTTGTCTTCTCTTTCTTTATTTTTTGTTTCTTTTTTTGTTTTTTTTTTGTTTCTTTTTTTGTTTCTTTTTTTCTTTTTCTTTTCTCTCTTTGCTTCTTATTCTATCAACAAACTCTTTCTCCTTTTTCTTTATTTTTTATATATTTGTATGTTTATACAT
>NW_013568209.1:13506-13656 GCF_000499745.2 Eimeria mitis
TGTTTTTGTTTTTGTTCTTTATTTTTTGTTTATTTTTTTTGTTTCTTTTTTTGTTTCTTTTTTTCTTTTTCTTTTCTCTCTGCTTCTTATTCTATCAACAAACTCTTTCTCCTTTTTCTTTATTTTTTATATATTTGTATGTTTATACAT
>NW_013568210.1:0-267 GCF_000499745.2 Eimeria mitis
TGTCCGTTATGAATTTTGCGGCGCATTCCGCCTGTTCAGGAAGTGTGTAGTTCGGAAGCTTGGTTGGGTGGCATTTAATGGAGCGGAATCGTTGCAGGTTGGGCAGTTTCACGCATTGAGGGGTGTGGCTGATGCTGGGTCCTCTCAATGCGGCAGGGTAGCACGGGAACTGGAAGGCTCCTGCACTCTTCAACAGGCATTGGAATATGCTGAGTGGTGTGGCGCATGGCGAGGGAGAGGTTTTGTTTTGTTGAGGAAGCAAAGCCC
>NW_013568210.1:527-892 GCF_000499745.2 Eimeria mitis
CTAATGGAGCGGAATCGTGGCAGGTTGGGCAGTTTCACGCATTGAGGGGTGTGGCCGATGTTGGGACCTCTCAATGCGGCAGGGTTGCACGACACCTGGAAGGTTCCTGCATTCTTCAACAGACATTGGAATATGCTGAGTGGTGTGGCGCATGTCGAGGGAGAGGTTTTGTTTTGTTGAGGAAGCAAAGCCAGTTTTGCAGTAGAGGTTAGAGAAGCGAGAACTGCCAGTGGCGGGAAGAGTTGCTGTTCAGCCTGTACGGTCGATGGAGTCGAATGAAATGAACTGCAAGGCCGGTAGAGAAGGCTGAACATTGACTCCTTAGCGCTTGAGTAGAGGTTTGAAGTGAGTTGGTCAGGTGAAGA
>NW_013568211.1:0-735 GCF_000499745.2 Eimeria mitis
CAGCAGCAGCAGCAGCAGCAGGTACTTCTTTATTTTTTCTTTTTTTTTTTTTTAGTTTTTTGGTGTTTAGTTTTGTTTAATTAGCTGAAATAAAGATGGCGTATGCTTTACATTTGCTGCAGCAGGATGTTCAGGTGTATAGGCAGCTGCAGCAGCAGCAGCAGCAGCAGCAGCAGTAGCAGCAGCAGCAGCAGCAGCAAGCGGTATACGTGCTGCTTCTCCCTTTATTTAAATCTATATCTTTGTTTCTTTTTCTGTTTATATAGATAAATGCATAAATAAATAGATAATAAAAATAAATAAATAAATAAATAAATAAATAAATAAATAAATAAATAAATAAATAAATAAATAAACAAATAAATAAATAAATTTATTTGTTTTTGTTTGTTTATTAGGTATACACAAACAGAGACAAAGTGAGTGTTTGTATTTACATCTATTTCTTTGTTTTTTTTTCTCTTTATATAAATAAATACATAAATAAATAGATAAAAAGATAGAGAATAAAAAGAAAAAAAATAAATAAATAAATAAACAAATAAATAAATAAATAAATGTATTTTTGTTTGTTTTTTTAGGTTGATTTATACACAAAAAGAGACAAACTAAAATACTTTCGTGTTTGTATTTACATCTATTTGTTTGTTTTTTTTTCTGTTTATATAAATAAATACATAAATAAATACATAAAAAGATAGAGAATAAAAAGATAAACAAATAAATAAATAAATA
>NW_013568211.1:835-982 GCF_000499745.2 Eimeria mitis
GATACTTTCGTGTTTGTATTTACATCTATTTCTTTGTTTTTTTTTTTCTTTATATAAATAAATACATAAATAAATAGATAAAAAGATAGAGAATAAAAAGATAAACAAATAAATAAATAAATAAATGTATTTTTGTTTGTTTTTTAG
>NW_013568212.1:0-313 GCF_000499745.2 Eimeria mitis
CCACATGTCCACTGTGCACAAGTATATACCTGCCGTCAGGTGAACATCTCGGAATGACGTCCGTGAGGCATTCCCAACGTTACCTCTATTCGAATACAAGACAGATTGAATGCTTTCTGCGAACCGCAATTAGCCGCATAGCAGTCTGGTGCCGTTTTCGTGTTGCACAATAGCTACACAGTGCGTTGCGGGGTCCTCGCTATTGCTATTTTCTACAGGCCCCGCTCCCTTCCTAAGTCGGGCAACCACCATCATAACTAGCCGGCCAAATAGCCAACGCTGTTAAGCGTTTGACACAAATCGTTGCCTAGTC
>NW_013568212.1:528-892 GCF_000499745.2 Eimeria mitis
ACTGCATAACCCAACGGCCCTTACGCACGCAACATCCGTACCTCTCTCCATAATACTGCGGATGCGCCGATCAGCAGAAGCAGCTAAAGTCAACAAAGGCAGCGGATCCAAGAGAAACCTTAATACACACTGAATGCAGCTGAATGCACTGGGGACCCTTGTCGAATCGTGCCGTGTTAGGGGTTGAATCTAAAGCGTTCAAGACACGTTTGACGCACCACATGAGTGCAGGTCTACGGCCTGCGCCCTGCGTTCCCATGCCTACCATGTTGTACTACCAAGGACCCTTTTTTTTGAATTGTTGAACTCGGATGACAGACAAGGAGCAACGCGTTCACAAGTTGCACCTACTACAAACTCACAT
>NW_013568213.1:0-306 GCF_000499745.2 Eimeria mitis
AGGGTTTAGGGTTTGGGTGTTTCAGGGGCTTCTGTGTGTTTGAATTATAAAGAGTTGGGGGATGCTCTCGGTGATGAGGTTTTAAAGTATACACAAGGCCAGTAAGACGCTAAACCCTAAACCCTAAACCCTAAACCCTAAACCCTAGCGCCTAAAACCCTAGAAAGGTCTGTAAAGGAACTGTGCATTATTTTGATAGATCAGTGGCTGGGAATCCGGATAAACCCTAACCCTAAACCCTAAACCCCAAACCCTAAACCCTAAACCCTTATTTAGGGTTTATAAATATTTATGCATGCAGAGGGG
>NW_013568213.1:406-819 GCF_000499745.2 Eimeria mitis
CCTAAAACCCTATAAAGGTCTGTAAAGGAACTGTGCATTCTTTTGATAGATCAGTGGCTGGGCATCCGGATAAACCCTAACCCTAAACCCTAAACCCTAAACCCTAAATCCTAAACCCTAAACCCTTATTTAGGGTTTATAAATATTTATGCATGCAGAGGAGTTGATATTGTCTTAGATTGTGTTGGGGCTTCTCTCTTCGATCAAACCCTCAAAACCCTCAAAACAGACGGAACGTATGACAAACCCTAAACCCTAAACCCTAAACCCTAAAGCTCTAAACCCTAAACCCTAAAACCCTAAACCCTCAAAAAAAACCTAGAAACGGCTAGTGAGTGGCAAGTGTCAGCAGGCTTGTGGTTGTTTTGCTTTCCTCTTTATACATAGCACCTAGGGTTTAGGGTTTAGGGTTT
>NW_013568213.1:919-1071 GCF_000499745.2 Eimeria mitis
AACGGCTAGTGAGTGACAAATGTCAGCAGGCTTGTGGTTGTTTTGCTTTCCTCTTTATACATAGCACCTAGGGTTTAGGGTTTAGGGTTTAGGGTTTAGGGTTTAGGGTTTTTTCAGGTGGGTATTGTATGGTTGTCTCGGTGGTGATAGAA
>NW_013568214.1:0-179 GCF_000499745.2 Eimeria mitis
ATCTTCTGCTAGCCAGCGTCCTTTATGGTTCTCTAGCGCATGCAAGATACGCAAAACCTGCTGCTGCAGCTGCTGCTGCTGCTGCTGCTGCTGCTGCTGTTGCTGTTGCTGCTGCTGCTGCTGCTGTTGCTGCTGGGTACGGGCTGCAGCATGAAGCAGCGTTCTTAGATTCGGCAGCA
>NW_013568214.1:279-359 GCF_000499745.2 Eimeria mitis
TTGCTGCTGTTGCTGCTGCTGCTGCTGTTGCTGCTGGGTACGGGCTGCAGCATGAAGCAGCGTTCTTAGATTCGGCAGCA
>NW_013568214.1:372-465 GCF_000499745.2 Eimeria mitis
AGAGAACTGGTACACATGATATACATGCAAGCCCCAAACCACCAAAATATCATCGGCGAGAGAAACCCCTTCTATAAGCAAATCTTTGCATGC
>NW_013568215.1:0-141 GCF_000499745.2 Eimeria mitis
CCCTAATTCCCGCTGCAACGCCACGCAACCACGCCATATATGATGCCCGAGATGGAAACACTCGCTCACCGCCACGTTGCGTACCATTCTCCACGAGAGGCATTCAACAGCTGCGCCTAACCGAGCGTCTTGCTAACAGCA
>NW_013568215.1:488-889 GCF_000499745.2 Eimeria mitis
GCGCAGCTGGAACGCATTCAGGAGATGAGTCCTCGCCAACACAGAGCGCTGACGCGCGCCTCAGCCACCACGTAAGATCCCTAAGATCACTACAGTGCTTCACCATGCAGCCCAATGTGCGACCGAATGAATCAAACAAGCCGAAGCGTGTGTGTGCAGGACGCTGAAATTCAAGCACCGGCAGGAAAAGCGCCTCCTTCCAGGCGCGCATTGCCACGCACCCAATGGATCTACTCAGCGGCATGGTAGAGCACTGCTACCACTACCAAAAAAAACTTCCAACTACATAGGTGCAGCCTCGCTCCTTGCGCGCAATGCGGTAACATAGCGAATCCCACCAGGGGGGGTGTTCGTACTCAGGGGTCAAAGGACCATCAGTATCGAGTCCTAATTTGAGCGGA
>NW_013568217.1:0-353 GCF_000499745.2 Eimeria mitis
TATATATATACATATATTTATATATATATATATATGTATTAAGAATATTATTGTTTAAACAAGTCAACTGCTTAATAAATAAATAAATAAATAAATATATTATCTATTTATATTTATTTATTTATTATTTATTTATTTTTTTAATTTATTTATTTTTAATTTATTTATTTAGTTGTCTTCATCGGCCGTCCAGTATTTTTGTGTGGCGAGTTTATACGTCTGCGGGCAAACGTAAGGCTTAAGCTGCATATACACACAACAAAAATATAAATAAATAAATAAATAAATATGCTTATATATATATATATATATATATATATATATATATATATATACATATGTATCTGTGTGTG
>NW_013568217.1:364-889 GCF_000499745.2 Eimeria mitis
TGCATCTGTGTGTGGGTGTCCAGTAAAATAAATATAAAAAAGAAGTGCATAAATACCAAATAAATAAAAGAAATTAAATAAATAAATAAATAAATAAATAAATAATAACAATAATAATTAATATTGGAAAGAAAACAACAATTAAATCAGCGAAACAAGTAAAGTAAAATAAAATAAAAAAAAAAAATAAATAAACCAAAGACGAACCAACAGAAAAATAAATAAAAAAGGATATAAAAAAGACAGAGAAGAAAACGCAGAAACAAACAAACAAGAAAAACAAAACAAAAGAAAAAAACAAAAAGAAGAAACAACAAAAAAAAAACAAAAAAAGAAATAAAATAAAAAATAAAAAAATAAAAAAAAAGAAGAGCAAAAAGAATACCTCAAATCCCTTTAAATCGGCGAAGTGATATTTCGGTACCAACATCGAATTTATTAAAAAAAAACCTACACACATACACCACAACAAAAATAAATAAATAAATAAATATATATATATATATATATATATATATATATATA
>NW_013568218.1:0-213 GCF_000499745.2 Eimeria mitis
CTTGGCGGTTTTTGGTCCGTGCGTCGGGGGATGAAGAAGCGATGGAGTGGCAATGACTTGATTTGATGCAAACAGTAGGTCGTTCCTTTTTGTCGGAACTCAGCCAGGCGTGAAGAGGCGGCTCTGCATTTGGGAGTCCCTGCGGCTGCGTGACGAGTTTGCGTTGAACTGCTGTGCTTCGCGGGCACCTGCGAAGCGGTAGAATGATTTTTG
>NW_013568218.1:313-536 GCF_000499745.2 Eimeria mitis
GAGGCGGCTCTGCATTTGGGAGTCCATCTGGCTGCGTGATGCGTTTGCGTTGAGTTGAACTGCTATGCTTCTCGGGCACCTGCGAAGCGGTAGAATGATTTTTGGTATATTTTCTGCATCGTCAGCCGCGCCACTGTGTTTGGCGTTTGCTTCTCTACACATTGCGTCGGCTTGGTCACGCAGAATAGCTATGCCCACGAACGGTGGATGCATCGCATCCTCG
>NW_013568218.1:636-1069 GCF_000499745.2 Eimeria mitis
ATTTCTACACATTGTGTCGGCTTGGTCACGCAGAATAGCTATGCCCACGAACGGTGGATGCATCGCATCCTCGTGTCCTTCTGCTTGCCTTACGGTTAGCTGCACTGCGACTGTGCGTATGGGCATGACTAGGTGCGCGGTGATGGCCGTGGGATACACTCTATCTAATGGATCTCTTCGATGCACGCATGTCTGTCTTGACTAGCTGTGGGAACTGTGTGTGACTGCAGGGCTAAACTAAGAGGCAGATTATGTCGCGTGCGGTGTGCGTATAAGGACAGAGGCTGAGTTTGCGTGTCCTTAGTGGCTTGCGTGCGACGCTCAGGAGGGGTGGCTGAATGCAGCGACTAGCTGTATGTCGTTAGTAGTCTCTATGTTTTTTTTTGCATTGAATCACGAGGCAACCGTGTGCAGCAAGTATGTCGATGTTGCC
>NW_013568219.1:0-342 GCF_000499745.2 Eimeria mitis
ATACTAAACTCTATATTTCCTACACATAACACCCCTGCAGCAGCAGCAGCAGCAGCAGCAGCAGCAGCAGCAGAAGCAGCAGCAGCAACAAAAAGAATGACAGCAGCAGAAGAAACAGCAGCAGAAGCAGCAGCAGCAGCAAATGCTGCAGCAGCAGCAATACCACCAGAGATACTAGCACAAGCTGAGGCAGTGTTTAACCAGAAGGTACCGCTGCTGCTGCAGCAGCAGCTGCAGCAGCAGCAGCAGCAGCAGCTTGCTGATCTATCCATGGTGGGGCTGGACGTACACCACAGCTTCGCTAGCGAGACAGACGGAGACATCGTATTAGCCAGAGTCGTA
>NW_013568219.1:440-743 GCF_000499745.2 Eimeria mitis
TAGCTGGATAGCAAGATAGCTGGCTAGCTAGCTGGCTAGCAGACTGGCTAGCTAGCAGGATAGCTAGCTAGCTGGCTAGCTACCTGGCCAGCTGTCTAGCTAGCTGTCTAGCTATGCGTCTCTATCCAGCTGTCTAGCTAGCTACCTGGCTGGCTAGCTAGCCAGCTAGCCAGGGGAGAGCCGAGGTTTTTGTTTTTGTGAGGCAGCAGTTCAGGTGTATGCTCATCTTTCTCAGGTGTATGTACACCTCCCGCAGCAATGAAGTACTGCAGGAGCAGTCAGGGTCGAGGGTTTAGGGTTTAG
>NW_013568219.1:843-979 GCF_000499745.2 Eimeria mitis
CAGTGGCTAGATGAACGCGCAGCCTAGCTAGCTAGCTAGCTAGCTAGATAGCTAGCTAGCTAGCTAGTTGGATAGCTATCTGGAGAGCTAGCTAGCTAACTAGCTAACTAGCTAGCTAGTTGGCTAGCTAGCTGGC
>NW_013568220.1:0-625 GCF_000499745.2 Eimeria mitis
GTTTAGGGTTTAGGGTTTAGGGTTTAGGGTTTAGGGTTTAGGGTTTAGGGTTTAGGGTTTGTGTGCAGGAGGCGGAGCTGCGGCCGTCTGTGGATGACCTGCTGACCAGTGGTCCACTGCTGGACGCTTTGGCGGACAGAGAGGCGCTGCAGACAGCGACAGAGGAGCTGGTGCTGCTGCTGCTGCTGCAGCAGAAGCAGCAGCAGCAGATGAAATCCAGCAATAGAAAAGCCGTCGCTATACGAGCAGCAGCAGAAGCAGCAAAACATAAAAGTCTTGCTGCTGCTGCTGCTGCTGCTGCTGCTGCAAATGCTGGTGCTCTGCTGCCGGCGGGAGGGATAGGGAGGCCGCAGTGTTAGATGCAGGATTCACGCAGCTTTCTGCTGCTGCTGCTGCTGCTGCTGCTGCTGCTGCAGCAGCACGTAACTTGCTGCTGCTGCTGCAGAAGCAGCAGCAGCACATAACTTCCTGTTGCTGCTGCTGCTGCTGCAGCAGCAGCACATAACTTGCTGCTGTTGCTGCTGCTGCTGCTGCAGCACAGAACCTGCTGCAGCAGCAGCAGCAGCAGCAGCAGCAGCAGGTGGAGGGATGTGGTGTTGAGGTGTACATACACCGCAACAGAGGG
>NW_013568220.1:725-979 GCF_000499745.2 Eimeria mitis
AGCACGTAACTTGCTGCTGCTGCTGCAGATGCAGCAGCAGCACATAACTTCCTGTTGCTGCTGCTGCTGCTGCAGCAGCAGCACATAACTTGCTGCTGTTGCTGCTGCAGCAGCAGCAGCACATAACTTGCTGCTGTTGCTGCAGCAGCAGCAGCAGCACAGAACCTGCTGCAGCAGCAGCAGCAGCAGCAGCAGGTGGAGGGATGTGGTGTTGAGGTGTACATACACCGCAACAGAGGGAACGAAAACATTAA
>NW_013568221.1:0-523 GCF_000499745.2 Eimeria mitis
ATATATATATATATATATATAACAATAAAACTATACATGTGGTGATCTATGGTGATTTATGTTTAGGCTCGAGATAGAGAAAGAGTGAAAGATAGACACCTTAAAAAAAGAAAAAAACAAAGACAAGCGAGACAAGCTGAAGCAGCAGGCAAGATATGTGCTGCTGCTGCTGCTGCTGCTGCTAGTGCTGCTGCTGCTGCTAGTGCTGCTGCTGCTGCTGCTAGTGCTGCTGCTGCTGCTGCTAGTGCTCCTGCTGCTGCTAGTGGTGCTGTTAGTGCTGCTGTTGCTGCTGCTGCTAGTGCTGCTACTGCTGCTGCTGCTGCTAGTGCTGCTGCTAGTGCTGCTGGTACTGCTGCTGCTGCTAGTGCTGCTGCTGCTGCTAGTGCTGCTGTTAGTGTTGCTGCTGCTGCTGTTGCTGCTGCTGCTGCTGACTGTGGTGCTGAGGGGGTTCCTGCGGCTGCTGTTTCTGTTTCTATTGCTACTGTGGTTGCTGCTGCTGCTCCTGTCTGCTGCTGCTGCTGTT
>NW_013568221.1:549-888 GCF_000499745.2 Eimeria mitis
CTGCTGTCGTGCAGGCGGCAGTGTAACCTTGCTGGACGCCGAGGGCAGCAGCAACAGCAGCAACAGCAGCAGCAGCAGCAGCGATGAAGAGGCACACTCAGATGGTAGCGTAAGCGAAGACAGAGACATTAAAGACACCAGCAGCAGCAGCAGCAGCAGCAGCAGCAGCAGCAGCAGCAGCAGCAGCAGGGGCAGCAGCAGCAGAGAGAAACAGAAGAAAAAGAAACAAACAAAAAAACAAAAGACAGAGGCCTTGTCTGTCTCTGAGCTGGAGAGACTCGCACTGCAGGGCGCAGAACTACCTTAACCTGCAGCCGCATGCATACATATATATATATA
>NW_013568222.1:0-29184 GCF_000499745.2 Eimeria mitis
TATATATATATATATATATATATATATATATATATATATATATATATGTGTGTGTGTGTGTGTGTGTATGCACGGGCTTCTGTCTGTTTTGGGCGACTCTCCTTAATGCAACCCCCCACTGTATACACAGCGCACAGCGCAGCGTAAATGCCTGTCAATAGACAGTTGACCCCATTGCAGAGGATAAACATCTGCAGGGAGACAGGCAAAATATAAAGACCCTAAACCCTAAACCCTAAACCCGAAACTCTGCCTCGACGCACAAAATCCGGCGGCAGCAACATGCTGCCCGAATGCAGCAGGCTGAATTCCGAATGCCCCTAAACCCTAAAGAAGCATGGAGCCTCCACTGTGAGGGTGGCTTTAACCTTGTCTCCCCTTGACCCCCGCCAGCGCAAGCAACGGAAGAAGAAGCGCGTGGCAGTCAACGCGGGTCATGTTTTGCTGCAACGATGAGCTGAGCCTGGGCTAGAGTTTAGCGTTTAGGGTTTAGAGCAAGCGCTTCAGGGTCTCCTTTTCCTCTGCGGGCTCCTCTCTACACTGTACACACGCTTCTGTAGTCTGCATGTTTTTCTGTGGGTCTGAAGCCAGCTGCACGTGCTAGCCTGCAGTGTACATGCATGCATCTTTGCGCTGCTTGCCCGAAGCAATTCTTATTACTCGCGTGCATCCCGTCAACGCCCGTGTCATATATATATATATATATATATATATATATATATATATATATATATATATATATATATATATATATATAAACACAGCCGGGCGCGAGAGGCAGAGACAAGCCAACATGTCCACCGTAGCACGTAGGCAACACAAAGCGGCTACATTTTGCTGCAGAAGCTGCAGCAGCTCTTGTTACTACTGCATCTGGACTGCATTCATGAGGTTATGTGTCAGCCTCAGAGAGGCGTCTGTTAATACCCAGGTGTACAACTGTAGCGCAACCTCTTTGGGTTTCAAGGAGCTCCCTGTACACCTCATTGGCTCGCACTGCATCTTGGCAGGGGATAAGGTACGTCTGCGGATGGGTGGTACCCGTTGTTGTTGCCGCTGCTGCAGTTGTAGGCTGTGAGCTGTATCTTCCTCCTGGGTCTCTTGCGAGTCTCCGTAGAGACGAGGCCCGCCCTAGAGCAGGGTCGTTGAGCTGCATCTCCTGCGGGCTAACCGTCAGCGTGACCCCTCTGCTGTCGGTCTTTACTTCTCGGATTGCTGCAACGCTGACATGCCACAATATCTGTACACTGCTGCTGCTGCCTCTTGCGCGCTGCTGCGTCTGAGACCCCTGCAGCGTAAGCTCCTTCTGCGTGTCTCCTCCTTTGATGCTGACCAGGAATATGTCCTGGGGATAAAACAAAACAGCTAACTGACACGGCTCCGGTGTCTCCTGTCGAAGGACCGTCATACACTTCTGCATCGGCCGCAGCACTGCAAGTCCCAAACTCTGCCGCAGCTGCGCCTCTGTCTCGTCATAAGGCCTGAAGCAGCAGCAGCAGCAGCAGACATGCAGCAGCAGTCCTGCATACAAGTGGCAAATGTTTCCCTACACTGCGACGCGCGCACGCTGCTACTGCAGCCACCTGGCGCAGCAAAAAAAAAACGGGAAAGCAGCACCATCAGTAGCCCCATGTAGCATTAGCAGCACTAGAATTCGCAGCAGCAAGCAGTTGGGACTATAATGTGTTGCATATTGTTTTATTGTGTATGTTTGTTTTCTTACCGGACTTCTCCTTGTTCGCCTATCATGCGCGGTTGCCTATGGCGCGTGCTGATGCGTTTGAGTGCACCGATGGGCTTAGTAACTTCAGCATGAATGCCGCGGGTGACATCGGATACAGCTTGTCCTACTCTATCAAGAGGTTTAACAAGAGACCCCATAAGCCCCTTTCCTATTCCCTTAAGGAAGCCGCCTACACCCTCCTTCTGCGCCCCTTCTATTGGCTTCGTTACTATACTAGAGAGGGCCCATACCCCCTCACCTATATTCTTACCCGCAGAGAGAAACCCCTCACGCATGCCTGAGGCCCCTCGGTCTCTCTCTCTGCGTCTTCTGTTAATATATTCTGAGTCGAATGTGAATGTAGATAATAAAGAACCAAGACCTGTGGAGACGCTGTCTACTGCATTCGCAGCCAAACCAATTGTATTACGGCCGAACTCATAGGGCATACGAGGCAGATTTAGCAAAGAAGACTGACCTAAAGAAGCAAATAAAGATGATAGTAAGTGATATGTATAACGCTCTTGTAAACAACTTATAAAGGATGCAACAGTACCCCGCAGATAACGGAACTCCTCCTGGCTGAATGTCAACCGCGCCCCCTTCATACACAAACAACAAACAACCAAAAACACACAGAAATACATAAACCAGCATAGGACTAAAACAATCAAAGCAAACAACAGAGTATAAACACAAAGCAAACAGAACAGGCAAGAGAAACAACGGCAAACTCAAACACGCACAAGCAAAAACAAAAAAAAAGAAACGAAACAACCAAGCAATGGAAAGGCAACAGCATATACACCACAAAACAGCGGCAGCAACTGCAACAGCACCAGCAGTTACTGAGTTAGCAGGAACTGGAACACCCAACGTTCCAACACAAGGAGCAGCACCAGCAACAGTCCTTGCGGAGACCGCAGCAACAGCAGCAGCAGCAACAGATGCAGCATCCAGGTGCACAAACAGCAGCCACAGCAAAGCTTGTTGCTGCTGCTGCTGCATCTCACGCACGGTGAGTTCAAGTCTCCCTGAAGCCATAAGTATCCTGAGTCCGAGTTTAAGGAGGTCTGATATCATATGCATCTTATCTAAGACAAAGGAGCACCAGCAGTAGACGCGGAAGCGAGATATAACAAGAGACTCTAGAGACAAAATAGTAGGAAGAGGAGGCGGCATATAATGCAAAGCAACTGGTTCATTCACCCAAACCCCAAACTCCTCCAGGGACACCGCCCGACGAGAGGCCGCGTCAGCCAAACGGAAGGCTATTAGACACGACCACACAAATTCCTGCGCATACACCGCAAACAACAGTCCAACAGCTGCAGCAGCTGCAACATCAGCAGCAGCTACTGCTGCAGCAGTAGCAGTGGCAGCGGCAGCAGCAGCAGGAGCAGCAGCAACAGGGGCAGCAGCAGGAGCAGCGGAGGGAGGAGTAGCATGAGCTGTCTTCGCTGCAGCAGCAGCAAGGACGCCCTTGAGAGGCTGCCACAGCGCAGCTGTGGATCTGGCGGCGTTCAGAGGTTGCCGCTCAGTGGGGCGTTGGCGTTGGTTGCATGCACACAGCGTATAGCATAGCATGTGGTGAGTAATGCACTTTCTTGTGTACAGTTCCGCATTATTTACACTGCTTTTTACTTTGGTTGTGCTGCATACGCAGACCCGTGCGTATTCGTGTGGATATACACCTCAAGCACAATGGAAGATGCTGCATCCAGAGGACATGGGCTTGGCGTGTCATAGACGGCATATATATATATATATATATATATATATATATATATATATATATATATATATATATATATATATATATATATCATCCGTATGCATATATATGCATACATATACAATATAAACAGCACGTAGAACATACAAATAAATTCAATTTATGCAATGTACGCAATAGATACAAGATAGATATATTATGAAACTATCCCCCTAATCCTTCTTAAGGTGTATTAATATTTCTTCTCTTCCCCTCAGATATATATATATATATATATATATATATATGCATATACTATATATTGTCGTTCTCATTAACCATGGTGTCTTGGACGCACATTGAGGCCGTTGAGCATATCAGCATCGATGTCGATCTCCAAGTCGTCCATCTCCACCAACGCCCTCTTCAACACCACGTCGCGGCTCCCCGAGTTCAGGCGGACTAAAAACACCGTAAGAAATGGGGGGCTACTACGAGGGGGGGCGCCGGGGGCCCCAGGGGCCCCCACCCAGCTCTGCAGCAACACCGCAGCGCACGCAGCGGCGCATAAAGCATCAAATAAGCATACATGCAACGACTCTTTCTCATCAAAGCAGACGAAGAAGATCATGATCTAATGCAGCACCTCAATGCATGCATGTGTGAGTAGCATTAATTGCTATAAGCTGGCGGATGGGCACACAGCTACTTGCAACTGCATATACACTACCATCCACAGGGACGTTCATGCAGACAATGCAGGCAACGCATGCAGCGCCCGCAATGCATGCAATCCGAGTCAAGACTCACACCCGCACACACAAGTGGTGGTGCCGTTGATACTGCGTATAGGCCGATTGACAGCGTTTTATATGCATCTACGCGCATACGGGTGTGGGTGGGGTGTGACCCCCACGCAACAGCAGATTACAACTCACCACTAAGTCAACTATTAAACAAATCACGAATAGAATAAATGGAACTAATTGTGTTCAGATGAAGTACATTGTCAGCATAGTAACTCTGGCTAGATAATGACAATAGAAAGAATCAAAAATAAAACCAATTACTGCAGCAATATACAGACCGTACATCTCAGCAGAGACTTTCTATACAACCAACCTATGCTCGCATTGTCGTTGTTTGGCTGTTGCGAGCTACTGCCTGTTAGCATACAGTGTTGAGGTGTATGTACAGCTGAACGCACAGCGCTCACCTTTGGCTCGTGGGTGGGGAGATCTTTGCCTCCTCTGTTGGCGAAGACAACGGGTTTATTTCCGTTTTCCATTTGGTTATCTACTTGTACTTTTTCAATTCTCACAACAATTTTTTCTCTGTCTCCCCTCTGCTGCAACCCCACAGCAACCTGAAACAAACTAGCGTAACACAACTCCTCTGCCAAATTGTCGCATATCAGCGACACCCCAATCTCTTGCAGCTTCACCGCCAAGTCGAAACTGGCAAACGAACACTCCATCTTCTGCAACACACATACACGCACGCACACACACACACACATGAACAAACAAACAAACACACACACACACACACACACACACACACACACACACACACACACACACACACACATCCACGCATTCCCCCGCCCGCATGCTGCCCATAAAGCATGTATGCACGCTTATTTTATTATACGCATACATGAATTAGCAGTCACCGCAATGCACTATCAGCCGCAGCAGCAGCGGCAGCAGCAGCAGCAGCAGCAGCAGCAGCTCTCCCCTTGCTCACCACGTCTTCCTGTGCGGCTTGTGTTTGCTGCTGTTGTTGTGCAAGGGTGAGTTGCTTGTTGAGTTTAACATCCTTAGAGAGAACAGCAATGACCGTATCATCGCCTATCTTCTCAGAGGTAACAATAATATCTGCTACACCCTCCATCCCCAGCAGCACTTCATACCGCTTGTGCTGCGGGTTCACCATATCAAACAAAATTGGCCGGCGGGGTGCAACCGTTTTGCTGTCCAGCCACAGCAGCACCTGACACTGCAACAATAACCACACATACCCCGCACCAAACACACACACGAACACACATACACACACGCACGCATATATATATATATATATATATATATATATATATATATATATATATATATATATATATATATATATGGGAATGCATGCATTCAACCCACACCCAAGCCCACACACAAACACCAACAAGCCCTATCCACATAAAAATACATGCATGCTTGCAGGCGAATGCGGAGACATGCAGGCGCCCCCCATCTTGGGGCTTCGCGCATCGTGCTGCTGCTGGTAACGTTCTTCTACTGCAGTTGCTGCGCGTTACAGTTGCGTGTTGCTAGTTAAAGGGTTTCTTTTCGGGGACTTTCTGCCGAGTTATTGTCGCTCGGTGTGTGTTGTTACTGGTGGGGTTGCTGTCCCCCAACAGCGTGCGAATGGGTTTGGTATGCGTCTATCTAGCAAAAACGCGTCGTTCCTGTGGGGCTTGTGCTGCTGCTGCGGTTGTTGTTTTCATGCTGATGATGTTGATACTGGTGAGGTTGTTGTTGCCAATGCTGGTGTTGTTGCTTCCGTCAGTGTTCGTGTTGTTGCTGCTAGTGGAATGCTTGCTGTTTGTGCTGGTGTTGTTGTTGCGTGTGTGGTTATTGCTGCTCGTGGTGGCGTGGTTTCTGTTGGTGGGCTTGTTGTTGCTGTTGCTGTTGCTGTTGCTGTTGGTGTTACTCACGGGCCTGGATTTGTATTGAAATGGGAATGGCCACCCATAGACGACTGACTGCCCCTCATGTGCAAAGAAATGGCAGTCAGCCTCAAGGGGTCTCCCTATCTGCCTGCTGCTGCTGCTGCTGCTGCTGCTGCTGTTCATCTCTGAATGGAACGTGTGCACCATCACCCGCTGCACAGTAGGGCAGCAGTTGCGGACTATGAACGCTCCCCCAGTATCTGGCCCCCGTATCGCCACGCTCTTTACCCCTCCCTCGGGGGCGATGTCTACGGCGTATACCTCTGTGAAGAGACAGACAGAAGAGGAGACAGCAGACAACAAAAACAAAAACAATACAGATAGACACCAGAGGAGACAGCAGACTACACAAAAGAATCTCTAGAGACCCCTTTCAAAGGAATTTAATTGAGACGTAGCACGCGGCCTTTGTTTTGGGTTGCGCTGTCGCAGAATCAGAAGCAGCAACAACAGCAGCAGCAGCAGCAGACAACTCTCTCCACGGGACACGGAGAGAGATCAAGCCAAAAGGGCTGAGAGCGAACTGAGAGACAAACACTTCTTTATCTCCTCAGGTTGGCTTTGTGCGCATTCGTCTCTGCTCCTTACAAAGTGACTGCGGGGGAAGAAGGGGGTGTTGTCCGGTCTTAGGCTTTTGTCTGTCCCGCTGTCTGTCTATATGTCTGCTTGTCTGTTTGTCTGTTTGTCTACCTGTCGCTCTGTATGTATGTTTGCCTATGCCTCTCTGGCTCTGGCTCTGTCTCTGTCTCTGTCTCTCTCATTTTCCCTCTCTCTCCCCCTCTCCTCCTCAGCGTCTGCCTCCTTCGCTGTCCCCTTCACTGTTTCCTCACCTGGTTGCGCACCCTTGGATCCGCTGGGGCTGACGGCCACCCAGGTCCTGCCTGCTGTCTCCTCGCTCGCTACAACGGGCCCTGACCACCCCCGTGTGTTGCTGCGCCCCACAAGGAACTGCAGCTGCTGCAGAAGATCCTGCTGCGGCCAGTACATCGCATGCGTCTCCCCAGGGTGCACTGCAGCACACCAACAAGTAGGGTAGCAGCAACAGCAGCAGCAGTTAAAGGTAAAACAACGCTACAGGCAGCCGAGAAAGAGAACAGCTGCACCAACAGGGTTTCGTCATCAACAGCAGCAAGAGCTGCAGCGACAACAGAAGAAGCTGCAACAACCCAACAAGCAGCAGCAACAGCAGCAACATCAACAGCAACGACAGCTCCAGCAGGAGCAGCACCCTGCTGTCCTCGAGCTGCCCCCTCTGCAAGTCCCATCACATGCAGTATCCGCCAGCAAACTGCAAGCGGCGCTGCGCCAGAAAGCTGCAGCACCATATAACGCTACAGCAGTGGCGCCACCACAGGCATCAGCAGCAACAAAAGCAGGGACAGCAGCAGCTCCTATGAGACCGCCGGCCGTCTGCTTCCTTCCTGCATCTCTGTCTCTCTGTCTATCTGCTTTTCTGTCTCCCCATATGGCTCCGTTGCCATGGGCTGCCTCTGGTGCCCGCACTGGTGCTAACCGACCGTTGCTGTGCTTGAACTGCCTACTTTATCTGCCTTTCTTTCGTTGCATTTCTTTAGCTGCCTTTCTTTAAGTGCAGTTTTTTAATTGCTGTTATTTAAATGCCATTCTCTAACTGCTTTTATCTAATCTCCGTCTTTCATTGTTTTCCTTAATTGCCCTTTTATAATTTCATTTCTTCACTTACCCTCAAACAGAGGCCCCTGCGTCTGGTCTTGTCGCAGGTATACTGGCTCCGTGAGACAATTCGTAAAGAGAAATTCCGGCACCAGAGACACCACGCGGCACAGCGCACCTGAAGAGACACCTCAAATGATACATAGGAAGCTGCTGCTGACACTGCTGTTGCTGCTGTTGCTGCTTCTGCTGCTGCAGGAATAAGCAAAATCCGATGTGCTGCTGTCAGAAAAAGCACTAGCAGGAGTGGCAGAGACCGAGTGCAGCAGGCAGGGGACTAGCAGAAGCTCAGAACCCCACACAATACACCGTAATGTGTAAGGGCCACGACACCCCAACCTCGATATCAGCACCAAGCAGTAAGAATACCAAAAGCCAAGCGCATGCAAAATACAGATGCATGCCAGAAAATACAGAAATATCGTATAAGGACGAGGAAGAAGAAAATACGCATCTTTAATAGCCGCTGTCTTGTGCTGCTGCGCTGACTGGCGAGGGAAGCCCAGACAAAAGACAGCAGGCCCGACACATGTGCTAGTAGAAAAAGGACAGAAGACAGGAGATAGTAAAAGGGAGGCATGAGACAGGGGACAGGAGGCAGCAGATAGGAGACAAGAAACAGGGGCTAGAAGACAGGAGGCATGCTTAAGTAGATGCGAACTCGCCTGCTGTGTGTGCGAGGGCGAGTTGGTCTGTCTTCAAGCAGAGCGTATACAGGCAGTTCGGGGCCCTGAGCTCTGCCTTGGTGAAGCTGTGGAGGGCAGGGACATCAGCGCAGCACTCCACCGGCGTTGAGCCGCGGGGAATCATGAACAAAGACAACTCCGGTGTCTGTACACCCAAGCACACACCAATCAAACGAACATGCAGAGCATTCTAGAAGAAGACCGATCGCGGTGGGGGGCCCCCACTGCCTGCCTCACGCTTGAGCCGAGTCTGCTAAGAGCGGGGTCCCCGTCCCCGCTGGCTCACTGCTGAGCACCGTAAGAAACGGTACCCCTTCTGGCCCTTCTTATTGAACCTCCTAAGAGCATACTACTGAGTCTACTAAGGGTGAGGGGGTCATTACTATTGTTCCTTTTGAGTCTACTAAGAGTGGCGGTGCCCATTATTATTTTTTTTATGTGTGCGGGGCCCCTTAGNTGTTCCTTTTGAGTCTACTAAGAGTGGCGGTGCCCATTATTATTTTTTTTATGTGTGCGGGGCCCCTTAGTATTTGTAGTATTGAGTCTCATAAGATTGGAGGACTGAGAGCTCACGGCTGAGTCTCCTAAGAGGGCGTAGCCGCCAAAGTCGGGGAAGTATCGACCCGAGTGTACGGGTTTGATGTTAAGACCAGTTCTGTCTATGAAGAGGCGGGGGGCGGAGACAACAGCAATCAGCTGCTTGGGGGAGACAATAGAAACGTAGGGGGACACTTCTGCTGCGTCATGCAGCACCTCCAGCTCTACAGGGGCCAACGATGCAGACGGTAGCAGCACACGAGACACCAGGCCCTCCTGCACACAGCACCCGCAGCCAACAGGAGACAAAGCTGCTTGAGACGCATCCAAATACACTGCAATCAACGAACAGCATAATTGCAGCAAACACCGTGAAGGGCAAGCGAAGAAAAAGATGCAGAAAGTTCAGAAGATGCAGCAGACGGAGAACACAGAAAGACAGCAAATGCACGAATCTGCCGCCCGACAAAGGTGCAGCAACGCTAGCAGCAGCATCAACAGCAGCAGCAACAACAATAACAACAAGAGCAACAACAACACCAAGAATCAGAACAAAACAATAACAGGAAGGGNAGCAGCAACAACAATAACAACAAGAGCAACAACAACACCAAGAATCAGAACAAAACAATAACAGGAAGGGCAGCGCCTGCAGCAGCAGCATTAGCAGAAGCAGCGTTCGCAACAACAGGAGGAGCCGGTTGACCTCTGTAGAGAGGAAGTTGCGGAGAGGCGGCGACCATCGGGCGTTTTCTAGGACTGCGAATCGAAGCCAAAGAGACAGCTGTCTGCTGGGTGGGATTTCATAAACATAAAATACAGATTGTCTCGTCAGCGTGCCCTCAAACACGGGTTGCTGCTGCAGCTGCTGCAGCCGCTGCAGCGCAGACGCAGCGGGAGGCCGCCTCAATGGGATCCCGGACATCGATGCAGCACCAGCAACTGCTGCTGCTGCTGCTGCTGCAGCAGGCAACATGCAGACATCTAACTCCGTCAGAGTTGCGTTCATCAGAGTTAACGCGGGGAACACCGTCAGCGTCCGCAGCAGCCGCTCCGCTGGCAGTGCTGTCTTGTGGTCTTCTTGCAGCAGATGGAAGAAGAGGCATTTTTCCTTCTTCAGCACCGNGCTGGCAGTGCTGTCTTGTGGTCTTCTTGCAGCAGATGGAAGAAGAGGCATTTTTCCTTCTTCAGCACCGCAGCAGCAGTCATCGCATCACCTACTCCAGCAGTACCTCCTCCTCTCCCTGCTGCTGCTGCTGCTGCTGATCCAGAAAGTTCCGCAGAGCTCCGCTCCTCAGGTGGCAAGTAAGCGCAGTGCATACACTGGCAGTCCGTCGCCCTGCTGCGGCTGTCTATGGGCTCTGACCAGCCGCTGTACGGCCCCATCTCGGGGGGCGATTGAGGACCCTTAGAAGACACACGCAACCAGCAGCGGCGGCAGCAGTAGCAGCAGCAGGGGTAGCAGCAACATATACTAGGCAGCTCCTTCAACCGCAAGGGAAGAGACAAATGCAAACAGTGGACTTATGGAGACACACAAAGACACACTGCAAACAGAGACCAGCATAAGCACAGGCATCCTTAGCACAAGCCGGAAGAAAGCACGCAACAATCGTACATTAGCTGCTGCCCGCACATACGCTCCTGCTGCAGCACGAGCTCTTGCATGCTCGCGAGCGCACTCATCCATGTATCAGCAGGGACAACAGCAGCAGCAGCACCGCCGTACCTGGCCTTCCTGCTGTTCCGTCATCTCAGCAGCAAATGCTGCAGGGCGGAAGCACACGAAGACCCAGCCAGTCCCCAAAATGGCGTCTTGTGGGACAGACATGAAATGCTGATTTGGTAGTAGGANACGAAGACCCAGCCAGTCCCCAAAATGGCGTCTTGTGGGACAGACATGAAATGCTGATTTGGTAGTAGGAAAGTATATGCGTAGCTGGTTTGTTGCTGTTGCTGCTGCTGCTGCTCTTGCGGCTGCTGGAAGGCTACCGGGGAGCGCCCCTGGGTGTTGATTCTGCGGAAGTGTGGGGATCCGAAGGCGCTGTTGCTGCTGCTTCTCCGGGGTTTGCTGCTGGCTGTGCGCTGCAGCTGCCAGAGGAGCTCCTGCTGCAACGCGTGCTCTTGCATGCGCTGCTGCTGCTGGCGTTCTTGTCTGTCTAGCATCCACTGTGGGATCGTCGCGAGTTGGGGATCGAGTAGGGTGGCCTCCTGAAAGGACTGTGGGGACCCTGGCTGCGCGTCAGGTTGCTCCTGCAGCACTTTGAGGGGTGCTGCAGTTGCTGCTGCAGCAGGCAGCAGCAACGGCCGCTTCCTGCTGTCAAGGAAGCAGACTTCTAATGGCAAGCCGCTGCGGTTGTGCAGCAGCACCGTGGATGTCAGCAGCAGCAGCTTGTAAGACGGGTGGGGGCTGAGCACCTGTGCCACCAACTCGCCGTTCCTTCTCTTATCTCCTCTGCCGGCTGTACTCGCGTGGGGATCCTTCCTTAGGTCCGCTGCAGNTAGAGAGAGGCGCATGCGCATGCACTTAAAAGGCACGCAGCCGCAGATACCTACTGCGACGTACTACTAGGTACTCTGCAGCAGCAGCACCAACTGCAGCAACTCCAGCAGCAGCAGCTGAGTGCAGCAGCAGCTAAATGCAGCAGCAGCTAAATGCAACAGCAGCTAAGCGCAGCAGCAACTAACGAATGCAGCAGAAACTAGTGAATGCAGCAACGCAGCGCTAGGCTAACAGATACCTCTTGAGGCCTGCAATCCCCCCTTTCCCGTTCATTTGTCTCTGTCTTCTTTTCCCCCAACGTGTCACCTATGTATATCACTTACCGAGGACGGCTGACGGGGACCCTTGAGTCCCTGGAGACCACTGTTGCACCTGTTGCTGCCTCACAGGGGAGGCCAGGGTGCGTGTGCCCGAGGGGCTGTTCTCAGCCTGCTGCGTATCTCCACCTCCCACCGCATGCGCAGCAGCCAACTTGCTTCTGCTCCTCGTCTCCTCCAGCGAGCTCACTGCCCGCGCAGTTCGCTGCTNGCTGCTCTCGCTGCGGTTGCTGCTGTTGCTGCTGCGGCGGCGGCACTTCTTGCTCCTCCTGGGTACACTGAGGCAGCAGCAAAGAGACGCTGTGGCTTTTCATCGCCTCAACTAGCACAGCCTGCATTCCCTGTGGAAAAGGCCCAATGCAGCGGCTTATAAGTCGCTGCTGCTGCTGCTCCTTCGCCGCAGTAGCAGCGTCAGCAGGGATTATGTGGTCTGCATCGAGAAACTCGCCGATCGTCCGCTGAGCATCTCGGGTGAGAAGGAGGCTGCGGAGGATTTCAGCTCGTGGTACATTGGGCAGTACTTCTGCTGCTTGCTGCACTGCAGCAACTGGGACGCAAGCAGCGAAGAAAACGCGCTGTCTCCTTTCAGCTGTCCTCGAAGACTCTGCTGTCTGGCCTTCCATTAGGGCTTCCAGTGGGAGAGAAGTAGAGCCCCCAACTTGCAGCACCATCACGGCCCCAGTGGTTTCGTTCTCCTCAGTCTCCCCCGCTTCTTCCCGTTGCTGCTGATGCTGCTGCTCCGAGTGCTGTTGCTGCTGCGGCTGCGGCTGATGCTGGGACTGCTGCTTGTGCTGCTGCTTCTGTTGCTGCAGCTGCTGCTGCGGCTGTTGTTGCTGCTGTGGCTGCTGTGGCTGCTCGGAAACAAGCGTAAACGCATACAGAAACTCTCCAGTTAGGTTGAGGTAGCGGAAGGGGGCCCCGCTAACCTGTTGCTGCTGCGCCGCAGCAACAGCTGCAGCAGCATCCGCAGCGTATCCCCTTGCTGCAGCAGCAACAGCAGATTTGGAGAGCGGCGAAGGTGCTACGGCAGCTGCTTGTCTGCCTTTCTTCGCAGCATCTGATTCTCCAGGCCCCTCAGCAGCAGCAAGGCTCGCGGTGCGCGAGGGAGCGGAGGAGACTGTCCCCTTTGAGGGCCCCTGCTGCAGATGCTGCAGTAAGTAGGGAACAAACCAAGACAGTAGCCGACAGAGCTGAGGAGTGAAATTCAACAAAAACGGAGAATAACTGCTGATAAGCAGCGCCCGGGCTGCCTTAGAGTTCGTCCACTGATCTGGAGCAGCAGCGGCAGCTGCTGCTGCTGCTGCGCTGCCACCGCCCCCGCTGCTGCTGCTACTGCTGCCGCTGCTGTTGCCTGTCAAACGTTGCTGCTGCTGCAGCTGCAACTTGTGTTCGAGGATGAGGTCGCGTCTGTACACCAGAGTCAGCACCATCTGCTCAATAAACGGCTCCCACGTGCCGCTCTTCACGTTAAGGAAGCTGCAGCCGCAGCGCATGTCTGTTAGAGACAACACGAGATGCTGTCCATACACTCGGCCCCTCACCTGCCCCACAGAAACCTGCATCTGTAGCAGGGGAACAACTGACGCACGCAAATCATCAAGCAGCAGCAAATCCACACCCGCTAGCTGCACAGAGACACGAACGTCCTGCTTAACCGCTACTTCAGTCGCCTGCCCCTCCTGCTCCTGCTCTTCCTGTTGCTGCTGATCGTGTGCAGGGCTCCCATGTTCTTGTTGCTGGGGGGCGGGAGTAGTCGGGCTCTGCGCTTCTGTTGCTGCTGCTGTGGGGCCGTCGGAGCTCAGGCCTCGCGCAGCATTCAGCAGCAAAGCGATGTCATTGCTGCTGACGCGCAGGAAGAACTCTGCACCCACAAGCAGACAATGCATGCATCTGCAGCCTAGCTAAGTCACATGTGGATATATCAGTGCCACAACACCTGTGACCGGTGCTGCTGCTGCTGCTGCAGCACGCATTGCTGCTCCGGCAGCTAAATGTTCTACTACTGCTGAGCAAACCCGTCCGACTGAAACGTGGCTTCATATATTCATGCCTAGTAGACAGCTGGGCTCTAAAGGCAGTTCCGCTGCAGCTGTTGACCTCCCACTAGCAGCTGCTGCTGCTGCAGCATGTGCAACTGTAGACGCGAGAAGGCGCCGCAGCAGCTAAACGAGGAGCAGTTATAGATGGAGGCAGAGAGAGAAAGAACAGTGTTACGACACGGAGAAAGGAAAACGCATTGATAACAGTGGAACCAAACATGATGCAGGAAACGAAACAAAGAGACGAAAAGAGGAACGGAAACGCGGATACACCCAGTGCGGAGATGTTTGCAAGAGGAACAGGGAGAAGGCCCAAAGAGAGGGAGGAGGCAGACAAAAAAAGATAAAAGGTGACAACCCTACTCACTTGGCACAATCAGTTGCATTCGAACTTTCGTCGTCAATCTGTTCATCTTCTGTGGTCTTCGGATTCCACCCGAGGCCTCCATTGAGCTGCTGAGGGCCTTCGGCTGCTTGGTAGTGAGTGCTCGCGGGGCGTCAGCTGCAGCAGCTGCTGCAGCAGCGGTTGCTGCAGCAGCAGCTCCAGCGAAGGCCCGCTGCACAGCCGCCATTCTTGATTCTCCTGTTATGGGTGCTGACGAGGTGGGTGTTTCTACGTCTGTTCCCTCATTTTCACTCTCCATTTCTTCCTCTTCTGTTTCAACTTGCTGCTGCTGCTGCAGCTCCTGATCTGTTGCTGCAGCAAGGAAGATGCCCTTCCCCTGCACTGACAAGTCCTCGCACAGCAGCACCGCCCCTTCTGTCAGCATAGAGGGAATGAGGCGGCTGGGCTCGGGCCACTCCCCGACAAGCAGACTCTCTCCCCCGTACTTATCATCCTCCTGCTGCTGGTGTTGCGGCAGCGCCAGCCGTTGCTCACGCTGCTGCTCAAGTTCTACCTGTTGCTGTTTGTTGCTGCCTGCGACGGAGAGGTGTGCGTCTTTGGGGCGGAGCTGGATGCCCCCTTCTGCGGCTCTTTGGTGCCCCAGCATTGCCAAGGAGGCCCGCAAGTAGTTGGAAGACATGCTTCTGCTGCGGCTGCTGCTGCTGGTGGCAGCAAGTTCGCCTTCGCTAGGGGCTGCCTCGAGACGTGACACTTTGCTGTGCTGTATCTCGAGCCTCTGAAGACTCATAACGACCCCCTCAGAGAGAAGAGAGACGATCACGTCTCCACTCCACACTATCAGCGGTGCCGTGGGGCTCCCGATATCCGTGTACACCACAAACTGCCCGTTACAGATGCGGACGCTTATCGTTGTGCTGTTTCTACTGCTTCTGCTGTCACTACTAGTGCTGCTGCTTTTGCGCTCGTATGCCTGCAACTCTGTACGGAGGGTTCCTGCAACTCCCCTCCCTTCAAAGGCCTTCGAAACTGTACGGGGTACTGAGGGCGAGTCGCGGCGGGGGCTGGTTTGCGGCTGCTGCTGCTGCTGCTGCTGCTGCTGCTGCTCGTTCACAACTGGCTGCGGCTTGGGAAACAGCTTCATGGTACTGCACGCGTAGGCGGTGGAGAAATATTTGCCTAAGTCCCCGAAGCCGACGACAAGGGTATACAGAGTCACATCCCTCAGCACCACCTCCACAGCTCCCCTCTCGGCTCCCGTTTCAAGGTGCATAGACACCGCAGGGAGGCAATCAACGTCTTCTTCTACCTCACCCTTGCTGCAGTACTCAGCGTCTCCCGCCTCGCCTCCTTCCCCAGCGCCCTCGGATCCTACGATTCCCCCTGGTGAGCCCCCTTGAGGCCCTCCATGGTGTTCCCCTAGGGGCCCCTCCAGGGGCCCCCCTGTGCAGTGGGCGAGTCTGCGGTAGTAGTTAGAAGTCTGGGGTCTGATGTCGTCTACTGCGAAGACATCTCCTGTGACGTTCAGCTGGAGTTGCGTTCCTGTTTGAGTTGAAGTAGAGGCGGAGGCGAAGACAGCAATGCGGTGTACAGTCATCAACGCGAGGGGAGCGTGAGGCCCCATAGACGTCTCGAGCAGAAGCTTGGGAATGCACAGATGCAAGTCAAGACACAGAGGCAGCTGCAGGTCAGCCTGCTTTAGGGGCATCTGTAGCGGGCTGTCCCCACTCTCAGTCGGACCTCCCTGTCCCGTGTCTCCCCTGCTGTTACTACTGCTGCTACAGTGTCCCTCAGCAGCAGCAACAGCAGCAACAGCAGGCTGCGAGTCTGTGTACCCAGACCCCGTGAGGTTCTCATTCAGCACGTCCAGGCAGAGAGTAAGCTGCTCCCTGGAGAGATGCAACAGCCAGGGGGATGTTTCGGCAGCCACTGAGATGCGGCCTGAAGACTGCAGCCTCACCCCTACGCTGGCTGTCTCTAAAAGCTTCCCCTCTACAGAGGCCCTCTCCTCACGGACTCGAGGGCCTTCCACAGAACTCTCCTCACCGTCTCGTGCACCCAGCTGCATTCCCGAGAAATCCAGCTTTAAGTCAAAGGCCCAGTCCTCCACTTTTCCCGCTCCTTCTGCTGCTGCTTCTGAGGTTCCCCCTGGCTCGGCGGCTGTTCTGCATCCGCCTGAAGACCCCTGCTGGGCAGCCGGTGGTGAGTAGTGGCTCGTTGACCCCAGACCTACTGGGCACCCGTGGACGGCCCCCCCGGATCTCTCTCTGTTGGAGAGCTGCTCCAGAGTTTTCTGCTGCAGGGAGACAGACGATAGGGGAGTGTAGGCGTTGCTGACCCGCAAAATGCCTGCACTGAACACGAGAAAACGTCCGAGACCTTTCAACTCCACTTTGCCTGAAGCGCCAGCCAAGGCAACGGACTCTGCTTCGCTGTCGGGACGAGGAGAGAGCGGCTGCTGGATCTGCTGCCGCTGCTCCTGCTGTTTTTGCTGCCCTTGCTGCTGTCGTCGCAGCTGCTGCTGCAGCGCTGGAATTGCGGCTTTGTTTTCCGGAACAATGAAGAGGGGGCAGTCAATGTGAAGTGCGAAGAGAGAACGCGAGCCCGTAGCTGCCTGTTTCACTGCCTCGTATGACTTAGAAATAAACAAATCGAAAATTCCATCTCTGAGGTAATCTAGAAATGCCTGAATGTCCTGGTGTATGTACACCAGACACAACTGACTCACTCGACCCGACACACAAACTGAAAACGGAAGAGGACGGCCCGTCCCAGGTTCTCCCCCCCCATACTGTCGTATTTTGAGTGAAGCTAGCATTGGCTCCCGCTGCTGCTCCTCGTGCTGCTGCTGCTGTTCTTGCTGCAGTTGCGGTTGTTGCTGCTGGTTCTCCTGCAGCTGCTGTTGCTGGTAGGTTTCTCTGGGCGCTAAGACGCAGCGGTCGTTGAGGATGACTGCTGCGTGTCGGATAGTAAGAAATGTCTGCGCATCTCCATTGGGGTAAGATGCCAGGGAGACGCAGACATCTCTCACCCCCACTCTACAATAGACAGAGCGGCCCTCCCAGAACGACACTGCGGCTCCTTGAACGGTCAAATCCACAGAAACTGACACAGGCAGATGGCCCTTCTTCCCGTTGCTCCCGCTGCTGCTACTGCTGCTGGACGCGGGACTCAGCGGCTGCTGTTGCTCCACGCTGCCGTCTCCAAAGGCAGCCAAAGGAGGCATGTCTCCTCCCACATCCAAGCCCGCACGCATCCAACGGTTTCCACTGTTGGCGCCATCATTCGCGCTGTTGCTCTCGCTGCTGCTGCTGCTGCTGCTGCTGCTACTGCTGCTGCTGCTACTGCTGCTGGTAAGGGAAGAGAGCACGGAAGCAAAGTTGGCCTCTGGCTTGGCATCTCCTACGTTGAGGGAGCACTGCATTGCTTGGAGGGCATCCTGGAGAGCAGTAAAAGCAGATTCGGAGAGGAAGGGGGGTCGGGTGAAGGTGGCTGCTGCAGTAGCCAGCTGGTGGTCCAACTGCTGCCTGTACACCTGGACTGTCTGTAGAACGCGGCGAAGAGACTCCTGTCTCCAGTGCACCTCTGCGGGGAGAACAACCAGCGATACGACGGTTTCTGGGTCTCCTCCTCTCGCGTAGCGTAGAGATAGTCGGAGGCTGCGGGCTCCTGCAGTGTCCCCTTTGCGGCTGTCTCCGGTATCGTCTTCGCAGCCGTCTCCCGGTTCTTCTAAGGCATCCTCAAAGGAATCCAGCTGCTGCGTCAGCGTCTCTGCATGCGAAATAGCGCTCTTATAATGTTCAAGAGAAGCAGAGGGTTGAGGAGAGACAGGAGAAGTGCAGGCCGCCTGCTAGCAGCAAAGACGGCACGCAGCAACACACACACGACGGTTGCCCTCCATCAACCAGAAGCAACAACATACTACCCCGGGAAAAACACGCGTTCTACATATAGCTTAGCTAGGCGCGCGCTGCAGATTTCTTGACCAGACAATGCAGCTCTAGTCTCAGGGTTTACTGCGTGTGTTTCGGGCCTAGGGTTTAGGGTCTAGGGCTTAGGGCTTAAGCGCAGCAAGTGGCGTAGGAGCACCTGTTTGTTAAGGGACTGGAAGAGAAGAGATTCCGTTGATGGATCCGAGATAAAGACATCGCGAAGGGCTGCAGAGACAGTGCAGGAGCCCACACCAGTGTCCGCCCCCACTGTAACCTCTAAAGCAGACAGCTGCGCTCTCAGCACCCCTTTCTCTTCCGTGCTGCTGCTGCTGTGTACGATAAAGCCGCAACGGCTGAAGCGCCAAGTCGACGCTATCACGAAGCCCCCGTCTTCTTTGCTGCTGCTGTTGCTGCTGCTATCTCCGGGCTCCTGGGTGGTTCGCAGCGCCGCGGGGATTCCCTTGAGCGTCTCCAGGGCCGATACCGCTGCACCTCCGGCCCGCGTTTCCGGGTGTTGGGTTGCTTGCCCATGTGTATCCGTAGGAGCATGCGCTGCAGCAGCTGCTGGCCATGCTGCACGAGATGCAGCAGCAGCAGCAGCAGCTGCAGCACCAGGTGGCAGGGCTGGCTGTGCCACAGACTTCGCGAGGGAAACAGGGACTGCAAGGAGTAGGGCCACTGCCTCTGGCGTTGCCTCGAGGAATATATCATCAAACTCCATATCTAAAGTTATGTTCTTTGCTGCCTCAACTTGCAGATGCACACGAATGGGGATAGGCCGCAGGAGAGACACCTCCCTGCCCCCCTTGGGAGAGCAAAGGAGACGAGTCTCGTTCAGCTCGAGCACTGCCTGCAGCGCCTCGTACGGACAAGGCCCCTCTGTCTTCAAGCTCAGCCGCCCGAGGTGTACAGAGACACTGCCTGCCGCGAGAGAGTCCAGGTGGAAGATAGGCGCCGCAATGTTTAGCTCCAGCTGCAGCAACCCCGGCAGCCGATGCACTGCAGCAGCGTACACAGTTTCTCCCTTTTCACGCAAACCCTCCACCAGCTCTCGCGCATGCATCGCTCCCAGGTCCCGCTGCAGCTGCTGGGGGTCTTCTTCACCTGGCGCTGCTGCACCTGGGTCTCCGGCTACTGGGTCGTTTTCTGCAGCACCTCCACGCGACTTCTCCTGGGTGGAGGTAACAGAGCTTGTGCTCTGCATTCTCCTGACATCTTCAGGAGTCTCGAAGACGAAGAAGGCAAAGATCGTCTGTAGAATGTCGGGTCGCACGGAGGCCACAAGGGGCGCCAAGTGCGCAGACACCCCAAGGATGTTGCCTCGCGGGGTCAGCTGGTGCTGCAGCAGGAACTGAGCTGCTGCAAGAGAAGTCGGGGCCGCACGAAATATAGCAGATGGCAGATGGATGAGCTTCCCTGTGTCCCCAAACAGGCCCACGTGGGTCCTACCGAAGCCGCTGCTGCCGCTGCTGCTACTGCTGCTGCTGCTACTGCTGCTGGTATCTGCTTCGCTGCGAAAGTGCATGAGCGTGTGGTGCTTCTGGCGCACTGTGAAGTCTGCGAGGGAAAAAGAAAAGGCCCACTCCGCGTTATCTTCTCCTGAATAGTCCTGGCGGTTGCAGCAGTCTAAGGAGGCGCGCAAGCCGCTAAGAGACAGCGACAAAAAAGAGAGCTCCTCCTCCCCTGGTTCTTTTCCTGCTGCTACTGCTGCTCCTGCTCCTCCTGCTTCTCCTGCTGCTGCTGCTGCCCCTCCTCGGCCTCCTTCAGCAGGCAAACCTGGAGGGAGCCGCACGGCCCCGTCATGTGGGGGCAATGGAAAGTCCTCTGGGAGGTCAGGGGGTCCATCCCGCGGCATCTCTGACTCCTCCTCTTCCTCTTCATAGCCTCCTTGCCCTTCCTCACAATCGTCCTCAAGGGACACCCGAAACTGCAGTAAGTCGAAACTCAAGTGGTACCTCGACGGCAGTCCCATTCCTTGCAACGTTTCGTCTTTCTGAAGACATAACAGCAACAAACCGAATCCCCCACCCTAAACCCTAAGCCTAAACCCTGCCCTTGAGGCAGCATTTTGTCTATCTCGTCTGCATCTCTATCTATCAGTATCTCCTCTCGGACTCCGTTTGTTTTTTGGTGTCTAGTTTATATCTATTTCGTGTGTGTCTCCCTTCTCTGTCTCTACACGTCTGCCCCATTCGCCGGCCTCCACACAGGGAGCCTCGCCTGCACTGAGTCCATGATGAGCTGTATGTCTTCTTGAGTTATCAAAGGAGACTCGTCTTCCCCCTGCTGCTGCTGGTGCAGGCCGGTCCTCGTAGCCCACTGCCACCAGCTTCTTGGCGGAGGTTTGGGCAGTCTCTGCTGCTGCACTTTTTGCGTCTCTGCCATCACGCGATTTGTTGCTTCCTTGCAGATGCTCCTCCACTTGGCCAGCTGTACACACCAATCCAGTACAAACGATAAACCCTAAACCATACCGTCGACGACATCTACGCGGTTGGTGTGTCTGCCTCCCCTCTGCAACAGTATGTTTTTGTAGTCCCAGGTTTCCCTTCTTGTTGTTGTGCTACGTATGCGTGGTTTTGTGGTGCTAAGGCCCTTGAGGGCCGTGCAGGCCGAACGTTGCCTTCTAATGACTATTATGCTAATTAAGGGACTAGGGTTTAGGGCTTGATTTACATGGCGAACGCCCACAACGTCATACAACACCCGTAGACGCCTCTCCTCTGCCTCAGTGAGAGGCTGCACGCCCTTGATCCCCTCCTCAGCCTGCAGCTGCCGTCCGTACAGCGCAGTGAATTCCCTTTGCGTTTGTCCGTTTACCTCCAAATCCTCAGGGGCTAAGGCCACGGTGTGCGCCTCCCGCAGCAGCAGCCGCTCGCAGCGCTTCCGCCTCTCCCCAGCCTCATGCAGCAGCTGCAGCAGCACTGCGAGCTGAGACTTTCCTATAGCTGCTCCATGGCTCCCCTGCAGCACTTCCAGCCTCGCCGAAAACTCCTGGTGGGCTGCTGCATGCGCAATGCTCAGCCTCACATGAAGAGGCTTCAAGATGTACCTGCTGCGCCCTCTTCGGACCCTTGGTGACCTGCCCCCTGCTGCTGCTTCTCCTACTGCTGGTGCTGGTCGAGCTGCTGCTGCACGCGCCCCTGCCTGCGTGGGGGCAGAAACAGCAGCAGATCCCTTCCGCTCCCACCTGCGGCTCGCTTCCCTCGAAGGGGCCGCTGAAGCAACGGGGCTTTCTAAGGGGAAGTTGCCAGGGTACACCGCCTTCGCTGTGTCTTCTTCTCCTCCATGCTGGTCCTGCAGCACATCCCAACACGCGTGCAGCTGCACGTCAGCACATGCAGGCAGCCAGTGATCGCATGCAACATAGAACTAGCCAGCAAGAAGGGACGGCTCGCCAGCAATCTAGCTGGCCAGCTACCTAGCTGCCCAGCTCCACATGCATCGGTGGAGGGCGCCCAAGGGAGCAGTAGCTGTAGGGAATGGGTAATTGTAGGTTGTTGAATACAGCAAAAAAAACAAGTAAATCCCCCACAATGCTGGTGAGGCAAATAAAGTATTATACCTGGGGTGCTGAGGTGGCTTGTGAAGGGGCCTGGAGCTCCTCATCGTGCAGTTCGGTGTTAACAGCGAGCTCCCTTTCTGGCGGCGCGACCGCCTCTCCGCCTGCTCTTGAAGAGGCCCCAGGGGAGACTCCTGTCTGCGCATCTGCTTCACCACTCTCCCTTGAAGAGGTCCCAGGGGAGGCCCCTACCTGTGGCCCTTCTGAGAAGTCCGGAGCGCTGCCTAGTTGCAGCTCCGCGTCCACCTCCGGTTCCTCCTCCAGCAACAACTCTGGCATGTCTGCTGTTTCTGCTGCAGCGCTGCTGCTGCCCCCGCTGCTGTCCAGTGCGCAGTAGGCCGCGAGGCCAGTCAGCTCACACGTCTTGTAGAAGTCCTGCTGCTGCTGCTGCTGCTCGTCACGTTTCGTCCGGGTAGAGTCGGTACTGTGTAAAGAGAGGCGCTCCAGGAGAACGCCCGCCCGAAAGCCCCTTTGTCGGTCTATTAAGGCAACATGAATGCCCTTAATGCTAACTTGCAAGGTGCTAAGAATCTTATTGGCCAGACGGAAGAAGAAGCCGCCTTCGGCGTCCTTCCCTGCCTGCTGCTGCAGCTGCTGCTGTATCTGTTGCTGCAGCTGCTGCCGCACCTCCAGTAACTGCACTTCGCAAGCCTCCACCTGCTGCATCTTGACGCTGCGGAGTTTTTGCTGGAGCTCCGCATCTGCCAGCTGCGGTATGGGTTTTGGCTCGAGCAGCAAATATACATCCTGAATGTCCACACTAACGGGAGACGATCCCAGACTGGCCCAGGGGATCTTTAGAGTTATCTTTCCTATGCGGCCCCAGACGACCTTGAATGGAATTCCTAACAAGTCTGAAACCTCAGGCTTTACGTGCAACTCTGACAGCGCAACATTGCCGCTCCACACTGCCACCGACAGCTTCTCCTTGCTGATGCCCAACACGTACGGCGCCAGGTAGCGGCTGAGCAGCCGCTCAACAACAGACTCCAGCATCGTATCCTGTTGCTATTTAATTACACCCCAGCCCTCGGGTATGGGAGCTGTTCTCAACTGCTGCTCCCCCAGAAACCTGCCCGTCGCCCAACACTCCCCCCTCGGGAGAGGGTGGGAGTTTCCAAACGCTGAGACAGCAGTGTACAGACAGACCGTCACCCGCGTGAGTAGCAAAAGGTCCAGAAGAACGGGAGTCGTGCGCAGAGCAAGCGGCGGAGCATGCGACGGTGTCTGTATAGTGCGGCTCGACCTGCTGGCACAGGACAGATGACCGCCGTGTCCGCCTTGAAGTTATTTAGTTGCTGCGAAGCACCTCTTCTGTCTACGCGAGTCGTTAGACAGAGTAAAAGTGAACAACTCTACACAGAACGCGCAAATAGGGTGGATGAGTCTCCCGCGATCGGCTTCCCGCAGCAGCCCTCGACCAGTACAGTGATTTGGCCAAGGGTTAGACGATGAGAATTAGTATCAAAGGTCATAGCTGCTCTGCGTGTGGTATGAAGAGAGTAATACAACTCATAAAGAAAAATAATATAACTGTTCGAACCTACTAAATCTGCCAGCGACAACGGTACATATCGGAGGAGCCGCTGGGCAAAACACACCCCTCAAACGCGGCTTGCGGTCTAACTTTTTTCATGGATTACTGCGCAATTTGCCTAGTTAAGGTCTATAATATGTTCATTCAAGGCATTTGGACGATCCCTAGCCTCAGTTTCATCAATTGCTGGGGTAAACGCCCAGCATGCGCAGCGCAGCCGCAACAGAGCCAATGGGTTTGCAGACCACTGCCGCTACACCGACGGCCAACAGGTGTGCAACATGCATTATACACCTTTGAATCTGTTTGAAGGTGCATTTTTAGTAGGAGGAAAGTTGCATAGTCTCCACTGAAGACCCATATCGTATTAACGGTCAGAGCACAGACAAGCCCCCAANCCCAACCCCAGCCGTACAAGTGTGGATGTTTATGACCCGCAACGCGCGGTCACGCGCAAAGCCCAAGGAATAAATTGGAGGCTTAGGTGATTGCACAACTGAGATGATAGCCTCTGTATGTTGTTGGGGCGGAAGTGGGCGCTTAAGTGCGACGAACAGAAGTGTGCATGAGGTACTCGACCTAAACCAGAAACCGTTGTGATTTGCAGTAGAGGCAGGGCATATAAGGGTTCCACCAGAGCATTCGACTTATCCTCCAGTCATCGGGCAAAGTGACACTACAGTCTGGGGCTGGGGTGGAGAGAGCCTAGCATGCTCTCTATGACGTTGGTGCGTGTATTTCTACTTGCGCGCAAGTTGCATATTGAGGTACGGTGTTAGTGCATGTAGAAGGGAAAACGTTGCTGTACCTGCATGCGGCGTTGCCTTGCAGCACTAGTTGCAGCAAGGTCCATTGCAGCCCGTCACATCGTGTAACGCTTGCTCTCAGGCCTTGATCAAGGACAGAAGCGAGCTGCAATGTAGCGAAAGACTTAAAGAAAGATTTTGCCAAAATCAGTCGATCTCTTCCGTTGCCCTTATGTCACCTAGACGTTGAGCTCAGGGCCTGGCTGTTGCGGGGAGGAGGCAGCCTGAAGTGGAGATGCGGCAGCGCACGTCGCTGCGGCTGGTAATACAACCCACCCTCGCGCGTGCAGAGAAGGATGCTTCAGCGAAGCTTTCTTTGCTGCATGCCTTACCTCTGACTACCTTATAGAACATTTGCACTTCCTTACATGCTACCTACCAAGGTCAAGTGAAGGCTCCGGTGCTAACCGTAGGCAGACTATGCTACAGCTGCCCCCGCATCCGAAGAAAAGCACACGTCCGCGTGTGCAAATGTGCCGACTCAAGGGAAGATAGTAGGTTTGGGCAATCGTCTGCAGTTGCCGGTGATGCTGTCGAGGTTGCTGCTGCTATGCCTCCCCCTATCCCTTTTCCTGCGTGTGCTGCTCCCGCGAGGAAATACTGGAGCTTGGTCATAGAAATCGATAAAGAATGGAAGATAATAGGCCGAGAAGGCCCAGTCAGCAGCCTGTAGGAGGACTCCCCCAACTGCTGTTGCTGTGGCAGGCACTGTCAGCCCTGCTGCGGCGGAAGCGGCAGCGGCAATCACCGCGTCGCTTTCGTGCCGCTTCCACTGGTGAAGGCAGGTTAATATAATAGTAGAACATAAAGGAAACCCGAAAGAACGGGAGAACCGCAGCTCCTCCAGGGGTGCTAGCAGTGGGGGCCTGGGGCTGAGGGCAAGGCAGCGGAAGGGTAGCGCACTGAGGAGACGGGGGAGAGCACAGCGGGGGCCTCTGTAGTGGTAAACTTAATCTTAAGGATGGTAGTGGGAGTAGTGCTGTTGGGCTTCTTCTTTAGCAGTTCACTGTAGTGCGACGAAATAAATAGACACTGAGGGGTGCATCCTATGCCACCAGAAGGAACAGGCAACACGCTCCACCGTTGTATTGACCCCACCATGACCAGCTAACGCATGATCATTCATTTTGCTCGAAAGTCCCGTGCAAAGCAAATTTGGAACGTACACTCGGACTCCGCGCTTCATTTGGTACCACAGGAAGTCGCCATCGATACTATAGTGATTGACCCGTGCCCCTCGTTGAGCTTAGCTAAGACCGCAGCGGCGTGAGTATATAAGGAACAAGAATAACGCAATTTGGAGACAAAACGAGAATCATCTCAGCGCAGTCGCCGAACATTATGCCGGACCTGTAGGGCGTCTGGAGAGTACATCAGAGAACACGTCGGTGATTCGCTTGATCTACTTGACGGTGAAGTCATGCTGCGTGAGCCGCGAGAGCCACCGGGCAATTCTTTCAGTATCGTATCCTTGGAATAAGAATAAGACGGTGTCTCAGGGATTGATAATCGTTATTGACAGTAAAATGTCAACCACATAGGCAACACCGAGAATTTTTACACCCTGCCAGAGAGCAGAGAGCTCCTCGTGTACCGGCTACTTCTGTTCCCCCTCCGTGAAACGTCCGGAGTAGCAAGCAACTATTTGTTGCTTCCTCGTGCAGTTACCCTGCCGGGAGAACATTACCCATACTCCTGCTTGTGTCGGTCTTGAGGTAATATGACTTATCAAAATCAGGGAGCGCGAGTAATGGGGATGATGTCAGGCGTCAGGTGTCTGGCGGCTTCATCTTCACTCTCTGTCCAAATGATCTACTTGCCCTTCTTAGGATCAGTTAGAGGGACAGCAGTGCTAGCGCATCTAGGAATGAAATTGCGGTAGCATGAGGCGAGGCCGAGGAACTTATTAACCTCTGTCGGCGTGTAGAACAGTAGCGGCCACCTCTGAATCGCCTCAGTCCTTTCTGGATCTGCTTCATCCCCCTTTTCAGAGACACAAAAACCTAATTAACTGATTGTTTGCATGAAAAGAGAACACTTTTGCAGTTTGACGAGCTACTGCTTCTCACCTAGTAGTTTCAGGGCCCGCCGGCGGTGCAGCAAGTGTTTCTGCACATTTCGCCTGAAGAGCAGCACTGCATCCAGGTATGTTACCATCCATTCCTCAGTGATTAGCTTCGAGAAGTGGTGAATGACCTGGCGCTGCAGTTTAGCTGCTGCATTCACGAGGTCAAAGGGAATACAAGCGAACTCCAGCTTGTGAGTGCTGGTGTGGGGCGCCGTTTTGTGCCTGTCCTCCGGATGAGCTGGGATCTGCAAAAATGCCTCAGGGAAGTCAAATGCTGAGTATACCCCTAATCCCTGTAAGCATTCGAGGATTTTGTCTATTCTCGGTGTCGGAAACATCTGTTTCACTGTGATTTTGTTGAGGGGCTTGAAGTCGAAACACGTGCGCCACCTGCCATCCTTTTTCTTTGCAAACACGGGATTGTCTCCAAAGGCGCTAGTTCACTGCTGAGCCTTGCCTTTTTTTTAGAAGTTCGTCCACCTGCGGCCCAATATCCTCTTCAAGATGTAGGGGTCGCTTGTTCGTGGGAACGACGCTTGGGTCTGAACAGCGAATGAGTTCGGCGCGCTGCATTGAACCACCAGCTGGTAGCCTGCCCGCCGGTACCTCTTTGTTATTGAGTGCACATGAGAACTCTTCCTTCAATTTTGCCCACTTCTGCCGTTCCTGGGACGTTAGCTGGATCAAATTCCTCAGGCTTGCGGCTTTCACCGGACCGTCACGATGGAGCGCATGCATATCTTCGTCGTTTCTTTCAGTGCCTCTGCACTGCACGGGAACCTCCGCGCTCAGCTTTCTTTCGGACGTCGTTCCCACACAGCTGAGCATAGAAGATGCAGATGCCGTTGGGAAGCTTACGGGTGCACGCTCTCATCACTTCCTGGCGAAAAGACCTCTACGGCGTTATCAGAGGAACGTATTTGCGCCTTCGGCTGGGTCAATTGTGGCATGCCTATGTCGCGGTGAGGAGGTTCACCGTAGAAGTCCCTACTCATATTAACGCTCCCGGTTTTGAAGCAAAGAGAGCAATTCACTCCCATAACTTTGCCGATTATTGTATCCTGCCTACCATCCGCGAAGTGTAGCGTCAGAGATTGTACAAATGAGTGGACTGGTAGGCTGCTTTGCTGAGGCTTCCGAGATCAGATTCACTTCGCATCCCGTATCGAGGAGGGCTACCAACTCCTATCATTTTATGCGTACTTGTACAAGCGTCGAATCGACTGGTGGTGGAGCTGCGGGTGCTGCCGTTATCTCGTGTGGCCCCATCACTGCGTTGCAACGTTGCATGGGGACCCACGTGTTTCCTTACTTTCGTTGTTTGCTCCCCTGGCATTTCTGGTCGACATTTGGCTTCGACTGTTCCCTAGCCCTTTTTATAAGTTTGCTGTCTATAAATCTGTGATCACGTTTATTGCAGAGGAGGCAAATGCGCCGTTCGGCGTCTCCATCTTGCTTTATGGGTGCTGCATTCATTGGCACCCGTCGGTTACCGCTTCTACACCCCCTCTGAGCTGGCCTGATATTCACAGCAAGAATATCTATAGGCTCCAAATGAGGATGATACGCAGCTATGCCTTCTTCCTTTTCGGATAAGGCTATGGAAGTGGCATTTTTTCCTTCCATTCTACGAACGTACTGCGTCATGTCAGCGAGATCCATTCTTTCACCCCTCATATCCCTGTCCGTAGCTCGGCTGGCTACTGATTGCCTCTCTCCGGGGGAAAGCCCCTCTATAAACAAATTTTAGAGCAGCTCCGGATCCATTGTAGGGCTTGGATTCATCAAGGACTGATATTTGTCAATATAACGCTCTATCGAGAGTTTTCTCTTGCTTAATTTTTCTCATTTCCGGCATGGCCTGCTGGAGACCTCGGGATAAACCAGCGACGCGGCGTATTCCGGAAGGCCTGCATAGATCTGATGTGCTCACTGGGATGCAGAGCCTTTGCTTGAATGTAGCCACCACCGCGGTGCATCCCCTTCTAATAAGGAGGAGGCCAAAAGTAATTGGGATGCATCTGGAGCGTTTTGCAGACGGATGTATACGTCTAGTGGACGAAGGAAGTCCCCTACGGCATCTGCGTCCAGCAGCCCATCATATCCCGTTGGACGGCACGGCAGGAGACATTCCTCCTGAATTGTGGGCGAGAATATATTTTCCCCCGGATTGGATGCCAAAATATAGCTGCGTTCTGCTTGATGAGGGCACACCGTTCGTCGACTCCACCTCTGTGAATGGGTCACAATCAATCTCCATTTTCCTGAAGGGCGACACCTGATATTGAAAGAGATTTCGCTGAAGAAAAGGAGATGGGCTTTATTTTATTTTTATTTTTTGTTTGTTGTTGTTTTTCTTTTTTTTTCTCAGCAATGCTTGATGCCAACCGTGTCACAATTGGACTCCCTGCTCGTACCTGCTCCGATAATCATGCGGCGCTACCAAGTATAGCGCTCGCTCTCTGGCCTTAATCCAGGATAGAAGATAGCTGCAGTGCAGGTAACTTAAAGCAAGAGTTTCCCAAAAGCAGCTGATCTCTTCACCTGTCCTCAGATCTCCTGGACGTGGAAATCAGGGCCTGGGTGTTACGCGGAGGAGGCAGCCTAAAATAGGGTTGCATCCCACCTCGCTGCGGCTGGTAATACAAGCCAACCTCACGCGTGCACAGAAGGAAGGGCTTCGGCGAAGATTCCTTTCTTGCATGATTTACTCTGAATACCCTAAAAAACATTTGCATTTGCTTACACGCAACCTACTAAGGTCAAGTGAAGGCTCCTCTGCTAACCATGAGGCACGGATGGGAATACGAGACTATTTTTCGGTACTTTGTGTTAGTGCGGGCATATTACATAGAGTAAAGAATTTAGTTGTAGAGTGTGCGGCTTGAAGGCAGGCGTATGAGATAATAATAGTAACCGCAGAGCGAGCTTGTAACGCTGGTTCTCCGGCCTTAACCTGACCGGAGACGAGCCGCAATGAAGGCAAAGACTTAAAGT
>NW_013568222.1:29276-34179 GCF_000499745.2 Eimeria mitis
CGCTTACGCGCAGCATGCCAAAGCTGTCGATAGGCTCCTGAGCTAACTCTGCGCTAACTCATGTTACAGAGCTGTCAACTACAGCTCACGCGTTGCACCAAAACGTCTGCCACGCACTTCGTGAAAAACCGGGATGTCTAGAACCAAAAGGCCAAAGAAAGTGGGCCACCACTATAAACGCTTCCGTTTACAATTTAAATCCAAATGGGATAAGTTAGTTGGCTGCTTATCTGCATTCCGTGAAGGAAGAGGAACGGCCGGCACTGCAGAGCCCCAAACCCTCTCAAGGGCTGACAGCAGGCTCCAGCCCAACGGCAGCCTGTCGCTTTGGGGGCCTACCTGGGAGAACTCGGCTCTCTTTACTTGCATTTCTTCCTGTGGGGCGTCGTTTTTGCGGCTATTTTCGCGACATTTAACGGCAGGAAGATCACCTCGTGAAAATGGCCAAGAAATTCGACCCTAACGAAATCAAATACAGTCCGCCGCCCCACTCCTCGCACAATGCGGCCGCGTAGTGTTATACATCCCTTGTTTCCTTCCAAAATTACAAGCTCGTAGTAGAGCGAAATTGAATATATAGCAGCCTCAAAATTTCCCGTGAATGCCACTCTGCTCGCCCACGTCGGTGTCTTCCGTGCCTTGCATGCCAGGGCAGCCTCTCATGTGATTTGCGGCTCTCGGGAGCAGTGATCCGTTTTTTGTTTCTCCAGTTTCTTCTGGGGGGTGTTAGAAGCTTAACCGTTCCTGCATGCGTTTACTGTTTGCTGCGGACGTGCGTTCTGTGCAGTCTACCTCCGCCAAACTGGCGGTGAGGTCGGCGCCTCTTCTGTTCTGGCCCCAAAGCTCGGTCCTCTGGGTGAGTCTATCATGATGTGGCTGCTGGATAGTTGCTTCCGCAGTGTCTATGGTGCGGTGTTTCGCAGCAAGGCCTTTGGCGTGAGGGGCCGATTTAGTGTTTGGTTCAGGGTTTGCGGTCTCGCTGTTCAGGTATGTCCCCTAAGAAGGTAGGAGATGACATTGCGAAGGCGACGATGGCGTGGAAGGGGCTGAAGGTGACGGTTTGTTTGAAGGTGCAGAACCGTCAGGCCACGGTAGAGGTGATGCCATCGGCCTCCTCTTTGATTATTAAAGAGCTCAAGGAGCCCCCCAGGGACAGGAAGAAAGTTAAGAACATCAAGCATAACGGGAACCTGACTTTGCAGCAAGTCTATCAAATCTCCCGCACCATGCGGACTAAGTCCATGGCTCACGAGTTCTCAGGCACTGTTAAGGAGATTCTGGGCACATGGTGGGCTCTTAGGCGACTTGAATCCCTCCCTTAGTTCGACTGCATTTCTCCCTTTTGCATCTTCTTCAAAGTATAGTACAGTGTCTTTTCTTTTCTGTCTTCCCCGCAGCGCCTCCATTGGATGCACTGTCGATGGAAAGGCTCCCACCGACGTGCAGGCGGAGATCGACTCCGGCGAGATCGAGGTCCCCTCAGCCTGAGGTGCGGCTCGTTCCGGGAGGTGGGCTGTGGCGACATCAGCTGCAGCAAATAGATTGCCGCACGTGAAGGTGCAAGAGAAACTGCTGACGTTCCTCAGTCCGAGCAGGACCTCAACTGGCATCTCCTTGGTGGCACAAGAAGGGGTGCAGGCGCATTTTCCGCTCAGCCCCTGCAGTTTAGACCGCCATCAAAGGGTCTCGTCTTCGCGGACTTGTGTCTTTTTTCTCTCTAATACTTTCTTCAATCTAGCGTTACAGTTGATGTCAGAGTGTAGGTAGATAGCACGAAGCGACTCTGTCGTCGTTTAGCGTAGGCAGAGGCGGGATACCACCCTTGATTCTCATAGGGAAAGGCCAACTATGCCCCGAGCTCAATGCTGTTAGTGCCTCGTATATGCAAGTGACTGCAACAATTTTTTGCTCACATAGCTGGGTGCCAGCGTAGTGTGTGCAAAGACGAAACCCTCCCTGAGTACGGTATATATACTGACTACTGAAGGTTTCTCAGCTGTAGATGTCAGCTGCGCGGGAGCTACGGAGAGTCTGAGGGCTAGACAATGTATGGGGTCTGCAGTTCTTGTATAAACAAAACGTAAAGAATATTCCCAGCTCTCCCTGAAGCCACCTGAACCCGAGACTGTTGAGCTCGGTGCAGAGAAGCTAACAGGGGCTGCCTGTTGCGCTGCTGCAGCTCCGCAAACACGTCGCAGCCTTTTGGTGAGCTAGTAGCCGAATTGTGACGGTGGCGGCTGCCCCCTATGCTCTTCTAGTGTTGAGTGTTCAGCACATGCGGTTGACGAGCTCGTTGATCAATTCCTGGCGGTTACCCCAGTCACCTGAACGCCAAAGAATGAAAATTAACAGTTTAAATTAAATACAAACATGTAGCTTGCAGAAGTAGTCCGCCGATCCTAACCACAAGACAGGGGCGAGGATGATGAGCGGTTTCTCAATAGTGGCTGATGCGCAAGACTATACAAAGCACTCACCGGCACGAGGCTCGCAGAAACCGTGGCGCTTGCATTTGAATCCCTTCCTTGGGGAGTTTAGTTTGAAGGTCCAAAGGAAAGCGTTGGCCTGCTTGAAGGCGGGGCCGCACGTGTATATCTCGTGCACAAGGTCCTCGATGCCGTGGATGCCGTACTTGCCCAAGTGCTTCTCAATGATGCTGTTCTCCTGTAGGCGCACTCTTTGTTTCGATCCGGGCTCACCAACCTTGGCTGAATCGCAACAGCGGACAGACAGTCGGATCCAAACATGAATGAGTACATAGCTGGCGCTCTGCGACATTGATACAGCTTCTGTTTTCTCAAAGACGCTAACCCCAAACACCACAGATCGCGATGTTTACACACCATAGCCCCGCTTGTAGATCAGCTTTCGAACGGTGGAGAGGGAGGGGTAACCGTAAGTCACGAAGGGCTGAACAGCCTGCAGCATTTCCATAGTGGCCTTGTTCACGCGGATAAATACGCCGTTGTGCAGCTGGCGGAGACGGAAAAGCCGCAGAATCATCTTCGGCTTGGGTGCCAGTTTGTTGATACCCTTGATACGAATGCAGAACACGACCTTTGCCTCTGGGGCTCTGTAGAAGCCGCCTGAACCAAGCATATAAAAACATAGATCGAACAGAATATAGAATCACACACGACGCGAAATCGCGCAACCTCGACAAAATACAAATATACAGTTAACAACGCAACGCAACAAAGAAGTGTGCGCACGCCAGCATACACGCACAGACGCATCTCTTAACGCATGGAAACACAAGACGGATGGGTTAAAGCAAGATGATACGGCTTGGCGCATCTGCTTTCAGCAAGCGATTGAAACTTTTTTTGATTGAATTCTTCAGGAAAGTCCCGAAGGCTTCATCTGACTTGGGTTTTCATCCTCGGCTCGCGCCAACCCCGCGGTTACACAGAAAACATTACAACGTGCACTGGTCGCAAGCACGCTGTACTGCAATCTGCTAGACAGAGGGGTCGATCAGAAAGCGATTTGAACAAAGGTTCAAAAAATCCACAGACGACAGAATTGTCTTGTAGGCACATCAGGTTGCATCCTCAATCCAAGATGAAGCACGAAAGAAGAAAAGAGCGATAGCGATCCATTCGAAGATCACCGCAGGCTGAGTAATACATACCATTGGCTCGGGCTTCCCGTTTGTTCTTGATCAGCTCCTCGCGCTGCAAGCGATACTCCTTGACGTATTTGTATGTGCGGAGCTTGAGGTCATGACGCGCAGCGGCTCTTTTCTGAAGCAAAAAGGCAATGAAGAGGCGCTTCAACAGTAAACAGGGAGCGAGCAGCCCACGAGACAAGCCTTCTACGTCGAAGTGACAAATGCCTAGAACGCACCTCCCGCATGACCTTTAGAGCCTTTTTGCGCGCCTCAATAAGAGCCGCATCGCGTTTTTGCTTCTTTTCTGCGCCCTCTGAAAGAGGAACACCCTCCAAGGGCTTCATATAACGGGCCGAGAAGCGATCCTGCACAAACAGCACGCGCAGCAGCAGAAAACGACGGAAGCGTAGGCAAGGGAGAAAGCCTGATCCAAATATACCTACTCACTCGAACAAAATGAAATGCAGCGCCTCAAAAGGAAACAAAACAATGAAGGCAAATGTGGTTTAGCCCAGTCGCTTCACTCAGCCTCACCGCCGCCAAGGCATAGAGACGACACGATGATGCAAGCCGGTCTACGACGGACGCATGCACGTCAAGAAACATATAAAAGAGCAAATACATAAATGAACTGTACAGCTTTAATCACATTGGGGAGCTAAAACTCTCCCCCCCACATACGAGTCCCTGCACAACGCAGGCGCGTCATGACCCCACGAAAAGCACCAATATCTGAAACACGAATTAATGAGGCTGCTAATGCAAACAATAAAAAGAGCTGCTGGAGAAGCTGTACAGATGCTACACGACCTTGCGCCTTGGCACACCCCACAAGCACCCTGGAGCCGGTGGGAGCAGCCGAGGGAGAAGCTTACTGCCATCTTCGCTGCAAGGCTCCCTTTAAATGTTCAACACCCTAAAAGAATCCCCACAGAAAGAGCCCAAATTTTCGTCAAAGGTTCCTCCCTACGCAGCGGAGGGGAGCCCTGCAGGCGCAACTGGAGCAGCCTCCCTGTTGCGTTTGGCTGGGGCGGCCGCGATGTATGCACAGCATGCATGGCGACAGTATCATTCAGGTATCATTCAACAACTGTAAAGGAGTTGTATTTTATTTAATTTTTTTACTCATATTTCTTCTCCATATTTTAAGTTCCATCAGCCGCATAAAATTCATCCGAAAGCCCCAACCCACAACACGCCAATATCCCCTGCGGCATCAGTCGTGTAACGCTGGTTCTCCGGCCTTAACCTGACCGGAGACGAGCCGCAATGAAGGCAAAGACTTAAAGT
>NW_013568223.1:0-965 GCF_000499745.2 Eimeria mitis
TTGGGGTGTATACGCAGCTGCAGGAAGACATACTAAAGCAACTGCAGCAAATAAGCTCCGAGGGGCCCCGCTGTCTCGTCGATCCCTTGCTGCTGCTGCCCCCCACTGAGCAGCAGCAGCAGCAGCAGCAGCAGCAACAGCAGCAACAGCAGCAGCAACAACAGCTGCAACAGCAACAGCTACAGCAGCAGCAATATCTGCAACAGCAGCAACAGCAGCAACAGCAACAGCGGTCGCAAGACCAACAACAACAGCAGCAGCAACAACAGCCGCAGCTTCAGCAACAACAGCAGCTGCAGCAGCAACAGCAGCAGCAACCACAGCACCAGCAGCAACAACAGCAGCTACAGCAGCAACAGCAGCAGCAACAGCAGCAGCAGCTGCTGCAGCACGTGGACCAGAAGCAGTGTCAGCGCGAGTTATCTCATTAAAATTTTGCTGTTGCTGTTGCTGCTGCTGCCAAGAAGCAAGCAGCAGCAGCAGCAGCAGCAGCAGCAGCGGCTGCTGCTGGAGCAGCAGCAACGACAGCAACCGCAGCAGCACAGCAGCAGCAAGGTGTATATACAGCTGATTACCAGAATACAAAATGCAGCAGCAAGACAGCAGCGGGGGGGGCACTGCAGCAGCAGAGCCCCCAGCAGCAGCAGCAGCAACAGCAGCAGCAGCAGCAGCAGCAGAAGCAACAGCAGCAGGAGCTGCAGCGGATGAGGCCTGGGCCGACTTGTGTCTCCTCCCCCCTATAAACATCGTTGATGTGCTGCAGCAGCAGCAGCGCGAGCTGGAGGACAGCAGCAGCAGCATCATCAGCAGCAGCAGCAGCATCAGCAGCAGCAGCAGCAACGGGGTGTATATACTGCTGCATGTGGACTTGAACTGCCCCAGCCAGGGGCTGTCGCCGCAGCAGCAGCAGGAGGGGTCTTCTCCTGCATCAGAGTCCCCAACAGAGCAGCAGCAGCAGCAGCAGC
>NW_013568223.1:1065-1888 GCF_000499745.2 Eimeria mitis
CAGAAGCAGCAGAGCCGCCTAGGGGCTGTCTCTACAAGCTTGAGGAGCTGTATGTTTGTGAGCCTTGCAGGAGAATTCTCTCGCCACTGCAGGTAAACAAGGGTTTAGGGTTTAGGGTTTAGGGTTTAGGGTTTAGGGCTTAGGGTTTGGGTTGCATGCGATTGAGGAGATGGAGCGCTCCCTACGTCAGTTCGGTTTATTGTTTAGGGTTTAGGGTTTAGGGTTATTGTTTATATTTTAGGGTTTAGGGTTTAGGGTTTAGGTTTATTATGCATTGTCTATTGTCTATTATTTAGGGTTTATTACTACTTAGGGTTTAGGGTTTCTTCGTGTGTATTAGTGTGTATAAGGGTTTCCTAGGGTTTATGAGGGTTTATGAGGGTTTATTAGGGTTTATTAGGGTTTATTAGGGTTTAGGGTTTAGGGTTTAGGGGTTTAGGGTTTAGGGTTTAGGGTTTAGGGTTTAGTGTTTAGTGTTTAGGGTTTGGGGTTTAGGGTTTAGTGTTGAGTGTTTAGGGTTTAGTGTTTAGGGTTTATGAGGGTTTAGGGTTTATTAGGGTTTAGGGTTTATGAGGGTTTAGGGTTTATGAGGGTTTAGGGTTTATGAGGGTTTATGAGGGTTTGTGTTTTTGTGTGTTTCAGGTGATAGAGGAGGTGGAGTGTTACGTGTGTCCTGGTTGTTTAGAGCTGCTGCCTGCTGCTGCTGGCGCTGCATGCGGCTTCCGCTGCAGCAAATGTTTCAGCTGCCCCAGGTGTATGAATGGGTTGTCTCTAGCCAGAAAAAGGAGACAGGAGACAGATGGGGGGACAGAGGAGACAGGTG
>NW_013568223.1:1988-2646 GCF_000499745.2 Eimeria mitis
GTGCAGGAGAATTCTATCGCCACTGCAGGTAAACAAGGGTTTAGGGTTTAGGGTTTAGGGCTTAGGGTTTAGTGTTTAGTGTTTAGTGTTTAGTGTTTAGTGTTTAGTGTTTAGGGTTTATTAGGGTTTAGGGTTTATGAGGGTTTAGGGTTTATGAGGGTTTGTGTTTTTGTGTGTTTCAGGTGATAGAGGAGGTGGAGTGTTACGTGTGCCCTGGTTGTTTAGAGCTGCTGCCTGCTGCTGCTGGTGCTGCTTGCGGCTTCCGCTGCAGCAAATGTTTCAGCTGTCCCCGCTGTATGAATGGGTTGTCTCTAGCCAGAAAAAGGAGACAGGAGACAGATGGGGGGACAGAGGAGACAGGTGTGGGGTCTGCTGCTGCTGCTGCTGCTGCTCCTGCTGCTGCTGCTGCTGCAGGTGTGGGGTGTGCTGCTACTGCTGCTGCTGCTGCTGCAGGTGTGGGGTCTGCTGCTGCTGCTGCTGCTGCTGCTGCTGCTGCAGGTGTGGGGTCTGCTGCTGCTGCTGCTGCTGCTGCTGCAGGTGTGGGATCTGCTGCTGCAGGTGTGGGATCTGCTGCTGCAGGTGTGGGGCCTGCTGCTGCTGACAACTATAGAAAGATGTTAGATCCAGAAGCAGCACTAAGAGCAGCACAAGCAGCAGC
>NW_013568223.1:2907-3056 GCF_000499745.2 Eimeria mitis
GCAGGTGTGGGGTCTGCTGCTGCATGTGTGGGGTCTGCTGCTGCAGGTGTGGGGTCTGCTGCTGCAGCTGCAGCTGGATACGATCCCAGCCTGGCGATCCCTTTTTTATATAACGATGATAGAGACGAGGATATATCTCGTGTTGCAGC
>NW_013568223.1:3156-3635 GCF_000499745.2 Eimeria mitis
TGCTGCTGCTGCAGGTGTGGGGTCTGCTGCTGCATGTGTGGGGTCTGCTGCTGCATGTGTGGGGTCTGCTGCTGCAGCTGCAGCTGGAGACGATCCCAGCCTGGCGATCCCTTTTTTATATAACGATGATAGAGACGAGGATATATCTCGTGTTGCAGCTCGGCACGCAGCAGCAGCAGCAGCAGCAGAAGCAGCAGCAGCAGCTGCTGCTGCTGACAACTATAGAAAGATGTTAGATCCAGAAGCAGCACTAAGAGCAGCACAAGCAGCAGCAGAAGCAGCAGCAGCAGAAGCAAGAAAAGCTGTAATAAATATATGTGAAGGAGACACAGATGAGGTGTATGTACACCTGAAAGAGACAGGTGGGTTTGCTGTTAGGGGGGCCCCACAACGCTGCGACAGTTTACTATCTGTAGCTAGTCTAGATGGTGAGCTGGAGGAGGAGACAGCAGCAGCAGCAGCAGCAGAAGCTGCTGCTG
>NW_013568223.1:3735-4028 GCF_000499745.2 Eimeria mitis
GGAGACAGCTGGGTTTGCTGTTAGGGGGGCCCCACAACGCTGCGACAGTTTACTCTCTGTAGCTAGTCTAGATGGTGAGCTGGAGGAGGAGACAGCAGCAGCAGCAGCAGCAGAAGCTGCTGCTGCTGCTGCTGCAGCTGGTAGTGACGACGAAGAAGCAGCAGCAGCAGCAGCAACAGCAGCAGCAGCAGCAGCAGCAGCAGCAGCAGCAAGAGGAGCTGGGTCTTACTGCAGCGGGAAACATATATACTACTACTGCTGCAGCAACTGCAGCTGGAGCTCTGAGGCAGCAG
>NW_013568223.1:4128-5326 GCF_000499745.2 Eimeria mitis
AGAGGAGGTGTATCTTACTGCAGCGGGAAACATATATACTACTACTGCTGCAGCAACTGCAGCTGGAGCTCTGAGGCAGCAGCTGTCTCCTCTTCTCTACCTGCTGCTCTTCCTCTTTTTGCTTCTCAAGGAGACAAACCAACTTTTTGTGAATATATATTTAATGATATATTAGCGGCGATGCAGCAGAACGCAGCAGAAAGAGAAAGAAGGAGACAGCTGCAGCTCACCATAAAAAACAGAGCTGTTGCTGCTCTTATTGCTGCAGCAGCAAACGCTCAACCAAGGCCAAGGGGTCTGCTGCACCCAGCAGCAGCAGCAGCAGCAGCAGCAGCAGGAGCAGCAGGAGGAACAGCAGCAGCAGCAGCAGCAGCAGCAGCAGGTGTACACTGGGGGGTTAAAGATGCTGATGCAGCAGCAGCAGAAAGAGAAAAAAATATAAAAAATATAAATATATGGGCTTATAAAAGACCAGCAGCATGGGCGTTTGCTGCTCCTCAGGTGCCTCTTGCTGCTGTTGCTGCTGGAGAGCATCTCTGCTGCAGCGTGAAAGAAACTCTTGCTGCTGCAGCAGCAGCAGCAGCAGCAAGAAGAAAACAAGCAGCAGCAGCAGCAGCAGCAGNAGGAGGAGGAGGAGGAGGAGACAGTGCATCTGTCTCTTCTTTGTCTACAGTATCTAGATATGAATGTATATATCCTAGTTTCACTAACCCTATGCATGCAGAGCAGCTGCTGCTAGATAGAGGTCACCCAGACGTTGCTGCAGTGTATACTGGTGATCGTATTGTTGCTGCAGCAAGAAAAATAGATATAAAAGAACGTGTGGGGTTGCTGCAGCTGCTGCAGTGCCCTGAAGCTTTTGCTGCTGCTGCTGCTGGCTCTTTATTTCTACCTCTACGACGACGGCTGCTGCTGCAGCACCGCAGCAAACGCTGCAGCAGCTGCTGCAGGTTCCTTATAAAAAAAAATATTAATGTTGATGGTTTGTCTCCTTTTCGGATAAATAAATCAGCTAATATATTAATACCATCAATACAGTGTTGTATATTAAACAATAAAAATAATAAAAATAAAAAAAATAAAAAAAAAAATAAAAAAAATAAATATAACTGTCTCCTTCAGGGACAGACATACTGTCTCCTTCTCCTCATCACAAGCTCAGCAGACACCCCAATTCATCTCCGCCTTAAATCAGCAA
>NW_013568223.1:5361-5472 GCF_000499745.2 Eimeria mitis
TAAATAAAAAAAATAAATATAACTGTCTCCTTCAGGGACAAACATACTGTCTCCTTCTCCTCATCACAAGCTCAGCAGACACCCCAATTCATCTCCGCCTTAAATCAGCAA
>NW_013568223.1:7831-7960 GCF_000499745.2 Eimeria mitis
GCAGCAGCAGCAGCCGGAGAAAGGCCACTGTTGCTGCAGTCAGCTCTGCACATCCACCCCAACTATATATATATATATATATATATATATATATATATATATATATATATATATATATATATATATATA
>NW_013568223.1:8031-8849 GCF_000499745.2 Eimeria mitis
CAACCTGTACATACACCCCAAGCAACAGACGCTGCTGCTTAGAGGCCGCTGCGGTGTCTGTACACCTCTGAACACATCAGAGCAGCAGCAGCAGCAGCAACAGCAGCAGCAGCAACAGCAGCAGCAGCAGCAGCAGCAACATGTAACTGGGCTGTCTGCGGAGCTGCTCGGGGTGTATAGACACAGCGATGCCCCCCTCTGCTGCAACCACAAACTGCTGCAGCAGCAGCAGCAGCAACAGCAGCAGCAGCAGCAGCAACAGAAGCAGCAGCAGCAACGGTAGCAGCAGAAGCAGTTGGGTTTGTCTCTGCTTCCCTTTCCTTTTCTTTTTGTTTTAGTGTCGCTGCTTTGTTTGTCTTTTTTAAAGCCTTTATGAACACAAAAAAACTACAAAGAGCTGCCTATACACCCCAACGTATACAGAGCTGCGTATACACCTGAAACTATGCTGAGGTGTACATACACCGCAGCTGGTGTTTTTTTTTTTGTTTTTTCTGCTGCAGCTGTCTCCCGTATTAAAAAAATAATAATTATTATTGTTGTTGTGTTGTGTATAAACAAATAAAAAACATTTATTTATTTATTTATTTATTTATTTATTTGTTGCTGCTGCTTTTTTTTGGTACCAGCTGAGGTGTACATACACCGCAGAGCGGTGTCGCCGGTGGCGCTCTTACTGTGGTTGTTTGTGCATCAGCAAACGAAAGAAAATAAATTTTTCTTTGAAAAATAAATAAAAAATATAATAAAAATAAAATAAAAAGAATAATATTTATGTAGCAGCAGCAGCAAGCACAGATTCTGTCTCTCTCTCTGTT
>NW_013568223.1:8949-9420 GCF_000499745.2 Eimeria mitis
AAAAATAAATTTTTCTTTGAAAAATAAATAAAAAATATAATTAAAATAAAATAAAAAGAATAATATTTATGTAGCAGCAGCAGCAAGCACAGATTCTGTCTCTCTCTCTGTTGTTGTGTGCGTGAGCTGTATGTACACCGCAGGAGGGAGAGGGTTGGTGGTTTCTGTTGGTGTTTATTATATTTTCTATGAAATATAAATTAAATTAAATCCTTAACAACAAATAAAATAAATTATTTATATAAGACACTGCAACAACAAACAAACTGGAGCTGCTCTTACTGCTGCTGCTGTTGCTGCTGCTGCTGCTGCTGCAAGGGTGCTGCTGCTGCTGCTCCTTGCTGCTGTCTGCTGCAGCAGCTGCTTCTCTTCTTTATTTTAAAGAAGCAAAATAAACCCAACCCATCAGACAATTCATTTTCCCTATGCTGGGTGCTCATCCCCGGGCTGTTATCGACGCAGCAGCAGCAG
>NW_013568223.1:9520-10358 GCF_000499745.2 Eimeria mitis
TGCAGCTGCTTCTCTTCTTTATTTTAAAGAAGCAAAATAAACACAGCCCATCAGACAATTCATTTTCCCTATGCTGGGTGCTCATCCCCGGGCTGTTATCGACGCAGCAGCAGCAGCAGCAGCAGCAGCAGCAGCAGCAGCAGCAAGCGCAGCAGCAGCAGCAGCAGCAGCAGCAGACTTCTGTCCCCAGAAGAGCCTGCAGCAAAGAGGACCCTTTACAGCAGCAGCACAACAAAGCACCCCATCTATATAACGAGACAAAGAGGCCGCAGCAACTGCAGCAGCAGCAGCAGCAGCAGCAGCAGCAGCAGCAGCAACTGCAGCATTAGCAGCAGCAGCAACTCGATTAGGAACAGCAGCAGCACTAGCAGGAAATACTGGAAGCAGCAGCAGCAGCGACAGCAGCAGCAGCAGCTGCAGTAACAACAGCAGCAACAACAGCAACTGCAACAACTACCGCAGCAACAGCAGCAACAGCAGCAACAGCAGCAGCAGCAGCAGCAGCATGAAGTCCTAGAACGTAGGCGCTTATAGAACGGCTGGCTGCTGCTCACTGCTGCTATTTCAGGTGTATAGGCAGCTATCTTGGGGTGTATATGCAGCTGTTTTGTTGTGTATATATATAAGTTTATGTATATCTGCATATAAATATATTTATATGTTTATTTATCTCTTTTTTATTTGTTTTTTGTGTTTGTTTGTTACTATAGAAGGAGACAAAAGAGACAAAAGGAGACAAAAGGAGACAAATAAAAAAATAAAAAAATAAAAAAAAAAAAAAGAAGCAAAAGAAAGAGAAAAGAAAGAAGAAAAAGAATAACAAAAGAAAAAAGAAAAA
>NW_013568223.1:10381-10512 GCF_000499745.2 Eimeria mitis
GTATTTTTTAGTGAAGTGGCTGTGTGTGGCTATCGTTAGGTCCTTCTTTAAGGAAGTTGCAGTTATATACAAAGAAAGAATTCCTCTCTATGGACCCGTAAATATAATAAAATAAAATAAAATAAAATAAA
>NW_013568223.1:10612-11116 GCF_000499745.2 Eimeria mitis
TTTGTTTTTGTTTTTGTTTTTTTGTTTTTGTTTTTTTGTTTTTGTTTTTTTTTGTTTTGTGTGTGTTGGTGTTATATACAAAGAAAGAATTCCTCTCTATGGACCCGTAAATATAATAAAATAAAATAAAATAAAATATAATATAATATAATATAAATAAATAAACTTTATTGTTTTTGCTTTTGTTTGTTTGTTTGTTTTTGTTTGTTTGTTTTTGTTTTTGTTTGTTTTTGTTTTTTTTGTTTTGTGTGTGTTGGTGTTATATACAAAGAAAGAATTCCTCTCTATGGACCCGTAAATATAATAAAATAAAATAAAATAAAATAAAATAAAATAAAATAAAATATAATATAGTTAAATAAAATATAATGTTTGTTTTTGTTTTTGTTTGTCTGTTTTTGTTTTGTTTGTTTTTGTTTTTTTTGTTTTGTGTCTGTTGGTGTTATATACAAAGAAAGAATTCCTCTCTATGGACCCGTAAATATAATAAAATAAAATAAAATA
>NW_013568223.1:11723-12084 GCF_000499745.2 Eimeria mitis
ATCTTCTTTTTTTTTCCTTTTTTTTTTATGTTTAGGGTTTAGGGTTTGGGGTTTAGGGTTTAGGGTTTAGGGTTTTTTTGCCTCCTTTTGTCTTTTTTTTTCTCTCTCCTCTTTTGTTTTTTTGTTTCTCTGTCTCTGTCTCTCCTTTTCTCTTTCTTATGTTTATATAATTTATTTATATTTATTTATTTATTTATTTATTTTTATTTTTTTTTCTTTTTCTGTGGTGTATATGCAGGTTATTTTCGTCTGCAACCACAACAACCAATTCCTAGACGCATGCGTAAGACAACACAGTTTTTTTTTTTTTTTTTTTTTTTTTTTTTTTTTTTTTTTTTTTTTTTTTTTTTTTTTTTTTTTT
>NW_013568223.1:12184-12393 GCF_000499745.2 Eimeria mitis
TTTCCCTTTTCTTTTTTTTTCTTTATTATCTTCTTTGTTTTGTTTGTTTGTTTCTCTTTGTTTTTGTTTTCTTTTGTTTTTATTTATTTTTGTTTTTTTTTCTGTCTGCTGGGGTGTACATGCAGCTCACTGTGTCTTGCTGTCTCCATTGTCTCCTCTCTCTAAACCCTAAACCCTAAACCCTAAACCCTAAACCCTAAACCCTTTTT
>NW_013568223.1:13421-13506 GCF_000499745.2 Eimeria mitis
CTGCTGCTGCTGCTGCAGCAGCAGACAAGCAGCCAGGCAGCAGCTTCTCTCTTCGTCGATCTTATACACTACCACATGAAGCAGC
>NW_013568224.1:0-320 GCF_000499745.2 Eimeria mitis
ATATATATATATATATATATATATATATATATATATATATATATATATATTATTCCTTACATCATTATTAATTAATTAATATATTTTTTTATTTTTTTATTTATTTATATATTTATATATTTATATATTTATATATTTATTTATATATTTATTTATTTTATTTTGTTTGTCTGCTGCAGAGCGCCGCGTTGTCTTTTGTTGATTTAAATATTTTTTTTTCTTTTTTGGCGAAATGCACTGCATGCAAAAGAGCAGCAGCAGCAAGAGCTGAAACAGCAGCAGCAACAGCAGCAGATGTGGAGATCTGCTGCTGCTGCAGC
>NW_013568224.1:420-641 GCF_000499745.2 Eimeria mitis
TGCTGCTGCTGCTGCTGCTGCTGCTGCAGCTCCAGCAGCTGCTGCTGCTGTTGCTGGTGGTGGTGGTGATGGTGCTGCTGCTGGTGGTGCTGCTCCTGCAACGGGTGCAAGGAGCTGGCGAGGCCGCTGCCCTCGCAGCAGCAGCAGCAGCAGCAGCAGCAGCAGCAAGAGCTGAAACAGCAGCAGCAACAGCAGCAGATGTGGAGATCTGCTGCTGCTGC
>NW_013568224.1:741-881 GCF_000499745.2 Eimeria mitis
GCAAGAGCTGAAACAGCAGCAGCAACAGCAGCAGATGTGGAGATCTGCTGCTGCTGCAGCAGCAAGTAACGCTGCTGCTGCAAGCTTTTGTTTTTGCTGCTGTCTCTGAATAGAGAAGCAGCAGAGTTTGTTTGGGGTGT
>NW_013568224.1:981-1157 GCF_000499745.2 Eimeria mitis
CCTCCTGGGGTGTATAGGCACCTCCTGGGGTGTATAGGCAGCTCCTGGGGTGTATAGGCACCTCCTGGGGTGTATAGGCACCTCTTGTCGTCATTTTGTTGTGGCTTATATAAAAAAAACAAAAATAAAAATAAACAAAAATAAAAAGAAAAGAAATAAAAAAAAAAAAAAAAAAA
>NW_013568225.1:6491-7218 GCF_000499745.2 Eimeria mitis
ATGGTGATGGTGCTGATGATGGTGATGGTGCTGCTGCTGCTGTTGCTGCTGTTGCTGCTGATGGTGATGGTGCTGATGATGATGATGGTGATGGTGCTGTTGCTGCTGATGCTGCTGTTGCTGTTGCTGCTGCTGATGATGGTGATGGTGCTGCTGCTGCTGTTGCTGCTGCTGCTGCTGTTGCTGATGATGGTGATGGTGCTGCTGCTGCTGCTGCTGTTGTTGCTGTTGTTGCTATATCCCCTGCTGCAGCTGCAGCTGTTGCTGCTGCAACGGGTCGCCGCAGAAGAAAAAACTAGGGTTTAGGGTTTAGGGTTTAGGGTTTAGGGTTTAGGGTTTGTGGTGCAGGTAGAGGAAACCGCTGCTTCTTGCTGCTCTCATATTTGGGCGAATGCAACCACCAGCCTCTGGCTGGGGGCCTTCATGCGCTGCGGTGAGGGTTTAGGGTTTAGGGTTTGGGGTTTAGGGTTTAGGGTTTAGGGTTTGGGGTTTAGGGTTTAGGGTTTGGGGTTTAGGGTTTGGGGTTTAGGGTTTAGGGGTTGAGTTCAGCAGTTTTCTTTCAATCCAACGAACCCTAAACCCTAAACCCTAAACCCTAAACCCTCGTGTTTGTTGCTGTAGACTGGGATACAAGCTAAACCCTAAACCCTAAACCCTAACCCTAAACCCTAAACCCTAAACCCTAAACCCTTTGTGTGTTGCTGCAGACTGGGATATGTGTTCTGTC
>NW_013568225.1:7344-10529 GCF_000499745.2 Eimeria mitis
ACTCTAACTTAAATTTAGCTGCTAGGGTTTTGGGGGGGGGCCCCATCTATATATCCGATACCCCACAAGACCTCACCGCAAACCCTCAGCCTGTAAACCCTAAACCCTAAACCCTAAACCCTAAACCCTAGGAGATAGAAGATAGAAGGTAAACTGTGAAATCTAGGGTTTAGAGATAATGTATGAAAAATTTATATATTTGATTCGCAATATAAGGGTTTAGGGTTTAGGGTTTAGGGTTGAGGGTTTAGGGTTTAGGGTTTGTTGCAGCTACAACTAATTAAACGTCTCTGCATAGAGAGAAACGGGGGGCCCCCAGGGGGCCCCCCTGGGGGGCCCCCAGGGGGGCCCCCAGGGGGGGCCCCCCGGGGGCCCCCCTGGCTGCTGCTGCGGTGTATATCTATCTCTCAACCAGCAGAAGATTGCTTATTCCTAGACCCAACAAAAACCCCCACGGGGTAAACCCTAAACCCTAAACCCTAAACCCTAAACCCTAAACCCTTTATTATAAAGTTTAAATTATAAACAATAAACTCTTGAGTTGGAGCCCTAAACCCTAAACCCTAAACCCTAGGGTTTGTATGGTAATATGAAGATATATAAATGCTTGTAATTGAGGGTTTAGGGTTTAGGGTTTAGGGTTTAGGGTTTGTGGTTTAGGTATAAAGTATGGAATGTATGCACTGGGGGTTTTCTTTTGGGGGTTTTTGGTTTATACGAGGCAGGGGGGGGGCATGCATACACCGCGCTGCTGCAGCAGCAGCAGCTGCTGCTGCTGCAGCAGCAGAGGGGCCCCTGGGTACAGCTCAATAGGGGGGCCCCCAACGACCTCCTTTGTTGTGATATAGATGAGTGGAACGCAGCACCCCTTCATCCCCTGTAAACCCTAAACCCTAAACCCTAAACCCTAAACCCTAAACCCTAAACCCTGAATTCTTGACCCTAAACCCTAAACCCTAAACCCTAGTTTTTATGGATTGTTTCAGGCCATAGCTTATCCTTTTTGCCGCTGCTTCTATATGCAACTCCTTTAAACCTAGGGTTTAGGGTTTAGGGTTTAGGGTTTAGGGTTTAGGGTTTAGGGTTTGTGTTCAGGCATCCGTGGGTGGTATATGTTCACTTCGCTTCAGTTCGTCTCTTCTCTATAAACCCTATTTATACTCTACCCCAAAACCCTCAACACAACCAACCACAAACAGGGGGGCCCCCGGGGGGCCCCCCTCAACCAGCAGGGGGGCCCCCGGGGGGCCCCCAACACCAACCCGAACCAGGGGGGCCCCCGGGGGCCCCCCCACACCAACCAGGGGGGCCCCCGGGGGGCCCGCCACAGGAACCAGGGGGGCCCCAGGGGGCCCCCCCACAGGTACCAGGGGGGCCCCTGGGGGGCCCCCTACAGCAACCAGGGGGGCCCCTGGGGGGCCCCCTGGGGGGCCCCCTGGGGGGGCCCCTGGGGGGCCCCCCCCCTGTGCGTGTTGCTTTTGTGGGTTTGCGTGGGGTGTTTGCTGTTCCTGCTGCATTTTTATTTCCGCCAGCTTTGGTTGAGTTTACAGCAGCAGCAGCAGCAGCAACACAGCAGCAGCAGCAGCAGCAGCAGCAGCAGCAGCAGCAGCAGCAAAAGCAGCAGCAGAAGGGTGTGGTGCTGCAGTTGAAGGAACCTGTTGCTGCTGCTGTTTGCTGCAGCAGCAAGGAGAGGGCCCCCATCAACTGCAGCAGAGATATCTCCCTACCTACCACTGGCACCGTAAACCCTAAACCCTAAACCCTAAACCCTAAACCCTAAACCCTAAAAAATAAAACTAAACCCTAAAACTATTCCTTATATTTTTTCTTCTTTCTTTGTGATTATTCACAATATCTAATTACTTATAATTCAGGGTTTTAAATCTAGGGTTTAGGGTTTAGGGTTTAGGGTTTAGGGTTTAGGGTTTAGGGTTTAGGGTTTGTGTGTTGTGTGTTAGGGTTTGTTTGCTCAAGCGGTCTCTTCTGGTTGTCTCCTTTTTTGGTTTGAGGGACAGCGAGAACCCAACTGTCTGCTAGTTGCTGCTGCTCCTGCTGCTGCTGCTGCTGCTGCTCCTGCTGCTGCTCCTGCTGCTGCTGCTGCTGCTGCTCCTGCTGCTGCTGCTGTTGATGCTGCTGCTGCTGCTGCAGCAGAGACGCCGGCTCAACGCTCCTTGAAAGGAGAAGGCTCGGAGCTGCCGCGTCCCCCCCAGCAGCAGCAGCAGCAGCAGCAGCAGCAACAGCAGCAACAGCAGCAGCAGCAGCAGCAGCAGCAGCAGCAGCAGCGAGGTGTTTCCTCTGTCTTTGTGGGGTGTTGAAGCACTTGCTGCTGTGCTGACGAATGTGGGCTCTCTATGTCACCGATCCCCAGCAGACACACAAACCCATGCTGCTGCTGCTGCTGCTGCTGCTGCTGCTGCTGCTGCTCCTGCTGCTGCTCCTGCTGCTGGTGGTGGTGGTGGTGATCATGTAGCTTCTGCTGCTCCTGCTGCTGCTTCTGCTGCAGCTCCTGCTGCAGCTCCTGCTCCTGTTGCTGCTCGCAGCAACAGCAACAGCAACAGCACCCGCAGCAGCACCCGCAGCAGCAGCAGCAGCAGCAGCAGCAGCAGGAACCTATTGGTATCAGCAGGTTGCAGCGTTCCCTTTTCTTCTGTTTGCTGCTGGCGGTGTGGGGGGCCCCTCGCTGTTTGTAATTTAGTACCCTTGGGGGCCCCCCCCCTTTCTGTGTTTCGTGGCTGTCCTTATGGGGGTTTACTTTTTGCTGCTGAAGTGCAGGCGGGGGATATGCTGCTGCTGTTCTAGCCTTGCTGCTGCTGCTGCTGCTGCTGCTGCTGCTGCTGCTGCTGCTGCTGTTGCTGCTGCTGCTGCGGCTGCTGCTGTTGGTGGTGGTGGTGGTGGTGGTGGTGGTGGTGGTGTGGTGGTGGTGGTGGTGGTGTTTCTGCTGCTGCTGTTGCTGTTGCTGCTGCTGCAGCAGCAGGAATTGGAGTAAGTACAGCAGCAGCAAGAGCAACGGCAGCAGCAACTGCAGCAGCAACTGCAGCAGCAACTGCAGCAGCAACAACAGCGTTTGCTCCCGCTGCTAAAGTTGCAGCAGCAGCAGCAGCAGCAGCAGCAGCAACTGCTGCAGCAGCTGCAGCAGCTTGTGCTGATGGTGGTGACGCAGCTACTGTGCAGTCATCTCCTTTGAA
>NW_013568225.1:10629-11275 GCF_000499745.2 Eimeria mitis
AGCAGCTTGTGCTGATGGTGGTGACGCAGCTACTGTGCAGTCATCTCCTTTGAACAAACACACAGNGCTGCAGCAGCTTGTGCTGATGGTGGTGACGCAGCTACTGTGCAGTCATCTCCTTTGAACAAACACACAGAAGGGTTTAGGGTTTAGGGTTTAGGGTTTAGGGTTTAGGGCCCCGCTCGCGGGGGGTGACCCTGCAGGGTCACCTGCTGTGGGGGGCTTAAACCCTAAACCCTAAACCCTAAACCCTAAACCCTAAGATGTTTTATTTATTTTATTATTATGTTTATTGTTGCATAAATATTTGCTGTTAAGTCCTCTGACTCTTCAGGGCACAGCTGTAGGTCTAGGGTTTAGGGTTTAGGGTTTAGGGTTTAGGGTTTAGGGTTTACAAGGTATGTGTAGACGATCATCCTGTTTTGCCGAATTAAAGAACCCATACAAACCTTAATATCACCCTTCATGGTTTAGTGTTTAGGGTTTAGGGTTTAGGGTTTAGGGTTTAGGGTTTAGGGTTTAGGGTTTAGGGTTTTCAGTATGCCGCACCAATGGCCTGCTGCTGCAGCATCCTCTGCAGGGGCAGCACAAACCCCCAAAATAAATAAACAGCAGCAGCGAGGCTTATATGATAGTGTTGCTGCTG
>NW_013568226.1:562-886 GCF_000499745.2 Eimeria mitis
AATAAATATATAAATATATAAATAAATATATATAAATATATAAATAAATAAATAAATAAATATATAAATACGTAGGTGGGTATATAGATAAGTAGATGTTTATATAAATAAATAAATAAATAAATAAATACATAAATATATAAATAAGTAGATGGATATATAAACAAATAATATGTAAATAGATAAATAAATAAATACAAATAAATAAATAAATAAATATATAAATAAATAAATGAGTAAATAAATAAATAGATGAATAGTAGATATATTGATACATAAATAAATAAACTTATAAATAAATAAATAAATATATAAATAAATATA
>NW_013568227.1:0-275 GCF_000499745.2 Eimeria mitis
AAATTTAAATCTAAGCGGGCTCCCAAGCAAGGCTTCAAGAGCGACCAAGCTAGAATTGTTAATGGCAAGCTGGTTTTGGAAAAGCCTCAAGGGTTGAAAGCAAATTGGCAACCAATAAAATTGTCAGAAAAGCCTTTTGATTATCCTACAGGAACAATGTCTTTCTATCGAGTAAGGGATAGGTATTATGTGGCAATTCCATATAAGATCCCCAAAGATAGGTTCGAAGTCAAAAAGAAAACAGGCAAAGCGACCGGGGTAGATATAAACGTAGG
>NW_013568227.1:375-976 GCF_000499745.2 Eimeria mitis
GGCCATTTCAATTATGAAGATGGTCAGCTTTTGATTATTCCTAAGTCTTTGACCAAAACATACAGCAAAATAAAGCATTATCAAAAGCAGCTGGCAAAGAAGCGAACAGTCAACGGTAGAATTAAAGGTGCGCAAAGCAAGAAATACTTGAAGACGAGAATCAAGCTTCAGGCATCCTATCAGCGTGCCCAAAACATTCAAACGGATTTAATGCATAAATTTACTACTGAACTGGTAAACAATTATGATCAAATAGCGATTGAAGATCTGGAAGTCAAAGGCATGCTTATGAGCCATGTGGCTTCAAAAGGCATGCATCGAAGCATGTTTGGCTTGTTTAGAAAGCTTTTAACATATAAATGCGAATGGTATGGTAAAGAACTGATTATTGCCAACAAGCTATATCCATCAACGCAAAGATGCGCAGCATGCGGCTTGGTCAAAAAAGGCGATGAAAAGATCACGCTGCAGGGCAATAAAAAGCATGGCACCAAGCATAACGAGTTTGTCTGTTATAATCCTAGCTGTCCTAATTACAATAAAAAGGTTGATCGCGACGAAAATGCCATGGCCAACCTAACGCTGCTAGTAAAGCATCCAG
>NW_013568228.1:0-190 GCF_000499745.2 Eimeria mitis
TGCTGCTGCTGCTGCTGCTGCTGCAGATATATGAGAAACTGATTGGGGCGATAGAGGGGCAGGTGGAGACCTACAAGAAGACAGGCTGCTTGCCAAGGGCTGGAGAGCTCCCGCTAGGTGCTTGCTGCTGCTGCTGCTGCTGCTGCTGCTGCTGCTGCTGCTGCTGCTGCTGTTGCTGCTGCTGCTGCTG
>NW_013568228.1:203-885 GCF_000499745.2 Eimeria mitis
TGATGATGCTGATGCTGATGATGATGCTGCTGCTGCTGTTGCTGCTGCTGATGATGATGATGCTGCTGCTGCTGTTGCTGCTGCTGCTGCTGATGATGATGATGCTGCTGCTGCTGGCGGTGATGATGATGCTGCTGTTGCTGCTATCCTATTGCTGCTGCTGCTGCTGGTCTTGTTGTGGTGCTTGCTGCTGTTGCTGCTGCTGCTGCTGTTTCTGCTGCTGCTGCAGCATCCCTCTTAAGCCCTAAGCAAACAGCACATGCCGAGTGTTTCCCTTCCTCCACCCCCAGAGTCTAGGGTTTAGGGTTTAGGGTTTAGGGTTTATGGGTTCAGGGAGCCACAAGCGGGATACAGGCCGCTTAACCCCCTAAACCCTAAACCCTAAACCCTAAGCAACCACTGCATGCCGAGTGTTTCCCTTTCTCCACCCCCCGGCTCCAGTGTTTAGTGTCTAGGGTTTAGGGTTTAGGGTTTAGGGTTTAGGGTTTGTGTGCAGGGAGCCACAAGCGGGATACAGGCCGCCTAACCCCCTAAACCCTAAACCCTAAACCCTAAGCAACCATTGCATGCCGGCTGTTTCCCTTTCTTTCTCCACCCCCAGAGTTTAGGTTTTAGGGTTTAGGGTTTAGGGTTTAGGGTTTAGGGTTTGTGTGCAGGGAGCCACAAGCGGGATACAGGCCGC
>NW_013568229.1:0-314 GCF_000499745.2 Eimeria mitis
ATAAATATATTATTAGATTATATTTTATTGTTTATTAGGGTTTAGTGTTTAGTATCCTTCTAAACCGCTCTTCTCTAAACCCTAAACCCTAAACCCTAAACCCTAAACCCTAGATATTACCGCGTGAAGGGGTTGAAGGGTTGCAGCCCTAAACTATGAAATGAGGGGCCCCCCACCCAAAGAAAAAGGGGGGGGCCCCCCAGCTGCTAAGGGTTTCAGCAGCAGCAGCAAACGCCAGTCTATAGGGGCCCCCAAGGGGGCCCCCAAGGGGGCCCCCCAGGGGGCCCCCAAGCAGCACAAGAGGAGGGAGGGGC
>NW_013568230.1:0-417 GCF_000499745.2 Eimeria mitis
TAGGGTTTAGGGTTTGTGAGGGTTTTGTTAGATTCTGTACTTGTCTTCCCTGTAAGCAAAACAAAAAAAAAATAAATAAAAAGAAATAAAGTAAATTATTAAAAAAAGGAGACAGAAGGAGACAGATAGAGATAAAGACAGAAAGAAAGAGACAAAAATAGATATAGGTAGATACAAAACTAAAAAGAGAGACAGAAAGGAGACAAAAGGAGACAAAAGGAGACAAAAAAGGAGACACAAAAAGGAGGCAAAAGGAGACAAAAAAGGAGACAAAAAAAGGAGACAAAAAACAAAGGGAGACAGTAGGGCGTCTAACAAAAGGAGACAGAAAAGGAGACAGCAAAAGGAGACAAAAGGAGACAAAAAAGACCAAAAAAAAAAAAAAAAAAAAAAAAAAAAAAAAAAAAAAAAAAAAAA
>NW_013568230.1:586-885 GCF_000499745.2 Eimeria mitis
AACAGAAAAGAAACAAGCGGTAGCAGTAGTAGCCGCAGTAACTTAAACAACATAAACAAATAAACATTTATTTATTTATTTATTTTATTTATTTATTTATTTATTTTATTTATTTATTTATTTATTTTATTTATTTGTTTATTTTATTTATCTATTTATATATTTAGAAATAAATAAATAGTGAGTTAAAGAAAAATAAATAAATAAATAAATTTAAATAAATAAATACAAATAAATAAATAAATATAAATAAATAAATATAAATAAATAAATATAAATAAATAAATATAAATAAATAA
>NW_013568231.1:0-1553 GCF_000499745.2 Eimeria mitis
GCTGCTGCAGCAACCATATTATCTTTTCCTTCTCTTCTAGGCGCACCCGCATCTCGAGCGTTTGCTGCTGCAGCTGGCTGCAGCAGCAGAAGAGCAGCACAACACAAACAAACAACGCAGGTTCTTGCTGCTGCTGCTGCTGCTGTTGCTGCTGTTGCTGCTGCTGCTGCTGCTGCTGCTGGTGAGCTTACTCTACAGTTGGTTTGAGCTGCTGCAGCTCCTCTTTTGCTGCTGCTGCTGCTGCTCTTGCTTCCGCGTGCTGCGACTCTCTCTCCCTCAACACATCACCGAGGTTAGCTAGCTGCTGCTGCAGCTGCTGGGTGTCTTGCTTGTGCTGCTGCAGCAGCGTGGCGTTCTGCTGCTGCTGCAGCTGCAGCTGCACCTGTAGAGAAGCACAGCGTTCCTCGTGCTGCACATCTGCTGCAGTTGCTTGCTGCTGCTGCTGCTGCAGCTGCTGCTGCAGCTCAACCAGCAGCAGCTCCTTAGAATGTAGTGCATGCTGCTGCTGGCTAATCTCCCGCTGCTGCTGCTGCTGCTGCTGCTTCAGCAGGTGCAGCTCGTCTCTTATAGATTGTGCTTCTCCTTCGAGCTGTCTGCTGCGCTGCTCTGCTGTTGCTGCTCTGCTGCTGCTTTGCTGCTGCTGCAGCTGCAGCTGCTGCAGCTGCTGCTGCAGCCGCGTACACTCGCTGCGGAAGAAATCTGCTGTTGCTTTCTGCTCGGCTAGCTGCTGCTGCTGCTGCTGCTTCTCAGCCAGCAGCTTGCTCGTTTGCTGCTGCTCCACGCACAGCGTCGCAGCAACTTCTTGCATCTGCAGCAGCAACAGCAGCAGCAGCAGCAGCAGCAGCAGCAACAGCAGCAGCAACAGCCAAAGCAGATGAAGCAATAGCAGTACTTGCGGCAGCAGCAACAGCAACAGCAGCATATGGGGAGGCAGCATAACCAATAGCAGCAGCAACAGCAGCAGCAGCAGCAGCAGCAGCAGCAGCAACAGCAGCAGCAGCAGCAGCAGCAGCAGCAGCAACAGCAGCAGCAGCAGCAGCAGCAGGAACAGACCTGCGTAACAAAACGTTTCATTTTATCTTCTGCTTCTTCCAGGCGTTCCGCAATTCTGTTTTGCTGCTGCTGCTGCTGCTGCTGCTGCTCTGCTGCTGCTGCTGCTGCTGCTGATTGCTGCTCTGCTGCTTTCGGGTGCTTCTCTGGGGTCGAGTCCTGCCGCAGCTCCTCCAGCTGCTGCTGCAGCTGCTGCCGCTGCTGCAGCAGCTTCTCTACTGCAGCAGCAAGCTCTGTGCGGTCAGCCTGAACCTGCTGCAGCTGCTGCTGCAACTCTCGCAGCTCGTGCTGCAGCTGGAGCTGCTCCTGCTGCTGCTGCTGCTGCTGCTGCTTCTCTGCTGCGTCGCGATGCTCCGTCAGCTGCAGCAGCTGCAGCTTCAGCTTGCTGCAGCAAACCACAAACGCATGCACGCATGCATACACTTCATCAACACAGCAGCAGCAGCAAACCCAGCATCAATTGTCTTTGCTTTCGTCTGCTACAAACCAGAGGAGCTGCAGGC
>NW_013568231.1:1813-2088 GCF_000499745.2 Eimeria mitis
TTTTGCTGCTCGCTGCTGCTGCTTGTTGCTGCTGCTGCTGCTGCTGCCGTTATGCCTTGCTGCTGCTCATGCCGCAGCCGCTGCAGCTCCCAAGCAGCAGCAGCAACCTGCTGCAGCAGCTCGTCGTTGCGGTGTATATACCGCCTCGCCTCTTCTTCCTTCTCCCGATACTGCAGCAGCAACAGCAGCAGCAGCAGCAGCAGCAGCAGCAGCAACAGCAGCAGCAGCAGCAAACCCAGCATCAATTGTCTTTGCTTTCGTCTGCTACAAACCAG
>NW_013568231.1:2188-3963 GCF_000499745.2 Eimeria mitis
GCAGCAACAGCAGCAGCAGCAGCAGCAACAGCAGCAGCCGCAGCAGCAACGGCGTCAGACTCACTTAGAATGCCCCAAGAGCTTCTGATAGTCTAAGAGTGTTGCAGCAGCAAACCCAGCATCAATTGTCTTTGCTTTCGTCTGCTACAAACCAGAGGAGCTGCAGGCGCTGCTGTTGCTGCTGCAGCGCCAACAGCAGCAGCAGCAACAGCAGCAGCAACACCGGCAGCAGCAGCAGCAGCAACAGCAGCAGCAGCAGCAGCAGCAACAGCTGCTGCAGGTACACCCCGCTGTCTTACCTCATTCTCTAGTAGTTGAATCTGCTGATTCTTTTTCTTGTTCTGCTGCAGCAGCTGCTGCATGCGCCCCTCCTGCTCTGCTTGCTGCTGCAGCTGCTGCTGCAGCTCTGTCTGCTGCTGCTGCAGTTGCTGCTGCAGCAGCTGTTGCTGCTGTTGCAGCTGCTGCGCCGCCGCCTTCCAAGCCTCGGCCTCCTGCTGTTGCTGCTGCATCTGACCCCTAAGCACATTGCACTGCAGCAGCAGCAGCAGCAGCAGCAACAGCAGCAGCAGCAGCAGCAACAGCAGCAGCAGCAGCAACAGCAAGTATATACACAAACTGCTGAAGACGGGGAGCCCCTATTACCCAGGAAACTCCAAGTAAACAGCAGCAGCAGCAGCAGCAGCAGTAACAGCAGCAGCAGCAGCACCACCAACGGCAGCAGCAGCAGCAACAGCAGCAGCAGCAGGAACAGCAGCAGCAACAACAGCAGCAGCAGCAAGACTGACTTGGTGAGACTTTGCATCGAGCTCCATCAAAAGTTTAATTGCGAGGTCCGTCGGTTGCTGCTGCTGCTGCTGCTGCTGCTGCTGCTGCTGCTGGTCACATATCTTCTGCAGCTGCAGCTTCGCCTCCTCTTCAGTCATACCAGGCTGCTGCTGCTGCTGCTGCTGCTGCTGCTGCTGCTCCTGCTGCTGTTGCTGCTGCTGTTCGTTGCTTGTGTTTGCTGCTGCTGCTGCTTGTGCTGCTGCGGCGTCCTCGCGGGCTTGCTTCAGCTCCGCCTCTCTTGCTTCTGCCTGCAGCAGCAGCAGCAGCAGCAGCAGAAACAGCAGCAGCAGCAGCAACAGCAGCAGATATGTTTAAGATATCCTCTTGGGTTATGCATGTCCCCCAACAGCAGCAGCAGTAGCAGCAGCAGCAGCAGCAGCAGCAGCAGCAGTAGCAGCAGCAGCAGCAGTAGCAGCAGCAGCAGCAGCAGCAGGCTACCTCCTGCAGCAGCTGCTGCTTCTCCTGCTGCAGCTCTTCGATGACTTGCTGCTGCGCAGCAGCAACAGCATCCTTCTGCTGCAGCAGATTCTCTCTCATGTCGAGCAGCTCCTGCTGCAGTCGTTGCTTCTCATCAGCAGCAGTAGCATCCAGTTGCTGCTGCTGCTGCAGGCATGCATACTTCCGCTGCAGCTGCTGCAGCAGATTCTAAAGCAGCAGCAGCAGCAGCAGCAGCAGCAGCAGACACACACACACACACAACATAGCAGCAGCAAATGTCAACAGTAGCTGCTGCCGTTGTTTCTGCTGCTGTTGCTGTTGTTGTTGCTGCTACTGTTGTTCCTGCTGCTGCTGCTGCAGCAGCAGCAGCAGCAGCAGGTACGTTGGGTGCAGCAGCTATAGAATGTTGCTTACATGGAGTTCATCATACTTTTGCTGCTGCTCTTGCTGCTGCTGCTGCTGCTGCTCCTTTTGCTGCTGCTCCGCTGCCTTAGCTGCGTTAGTTTCTTTAT
>NW_013568231.1:5865-6449 GCF_000499745.2 Eimeria mitis
CTGTTGCTGCTGCTGCTGCTGCAGCAGCAGCAGCAGCAGCAGCAGCAGCCCAGCAGCAGCAGACGCATGCAGCAGCCACCGCAGCAGTAGGCCGCGGTGGGGTGTCGTTACACCTCAATTGGTATTAAATAAATAAATTAAAATTTAAATATTTCTGTTTTTGCTGCAGCAAAACAATATCTGAGAATCATTCTCAGCAGCAGCAGCAGCAGCAGCAGCAGCAGCAACAGCAACAGCAGCAGCAGCAGCAGCAGCAACGGTGGTAGGTTATGGTGTATGGGTTGTTTGCTGCTAAAACCATTATCCAACTTAAACATAAACTGCTGCTGCTGCTGCTGCCAGTGCTGCTGCTGCTGCTGCTGCTGTTGCTGCATAAACAATAACTGCTGCTGTTGCTGCTGCTGCTGCTGCTGCTGCTGCTTAGACAGCAACTGCTGTTGCTGCTGCGGCTGTTAATACTTGAACAGCAGCTGATGCTGCTGCTGCTGTTGCTGGAGGAACAGCAACTGCTGTTGCTGCTGCTGCTGCTGCTGCTGCCGCTGCTGCTGCTGTTTGAACAGCAGCTTGTACATCAGCTGCTGCTA
>NW_013568231.1:6549-6773 GCF_000499745.2 Eimeria mitis
TGCGGCTGTTAATGCTTGAACAGCAGCTGATGCTGCTGCTGCTGTTGCTGGAGGAACAGCAACTGCTGTTGCCGCTGCTGCTGCTGCTGCTGCTGCCGCTGCTGCTGCTGTTTGAACAGCAGCTTGTACATCAGCTGCTGCTACTGCTGCTGCCGCTGTTTATATATATATATATATATATATATATATATATATATATATATATATATATATATATATATATA
>NW_013568231.1:11119-12210 GCF_000499745.2 Eimeria mitis
CAGCAGCAAGTACCGTTCTGAGCTCGCAGTATTCCTCGCCCAGGGACTGGGGGCTGCTGCCCCCCAAAGAAGCAGCAAAATATATAACCTGAACAAACGAGCGAGCAGCGTGCTGCTGCTGCTGCAGCAGCAAACACCAGTCTGCTGCTGCAGCACGAGCCGAACGCAGCCACCGCCTCCATGATGCAATGCTGCTGCTGCTGCTGCTGCTGCTGCTGCTGCTGCTGCTGCTGCTGCTGTTAGCGTTGGAAGAAGTACCGTGGCTTGTGGATAGGCGTCTGCTGCTTCTGCTGTTGCTGCTGCTGCTGCTGCTGCTGCTGTTGCTGTTGCTGCTGCCTGCAGCAGCAATGCTATGTCTTCGCTGTGGCGGTGCTGGGGCGGGCCGCAGCAGCTGCTGCAGCTGCTGCAGCAGCTGCTGCAGCTGCTGCGTATACACCCGGCAGTAGAAATCGTCTTTCTGGGCGGCTCGCAGCAGCTCCAAGTGAGAGGCATCTGCAGCAAGAGTGTTGCTGCAGCTGCTGCTGCTGCTGCTGCTGCTGCTGCTGCTGTTGCTGCTCTCGGCAACAGCCATCCTGCTGATGATGATAATACAGCTCCTGCTGCTCCTGCTGCTGCTGCTGCTGCTGCTGCTGTTGAGGTGCAGCAGATGTGGTAGAAGACAACGCCTATGCACGAGCTGCCCTTAACACATTTGCTGTTCCAGTTGCTGCTGCTGCTGCTGCTGCTGCTGCAGGGAAGCAGCAGCAGCTGCTGCTGCTGTTGCTGCTGTTGCTCCTGCTGTTGTTGGTGGTGCTTCTGCTGCTGCTGCTGAAGCTGTTTTCGCTGCTGCTGGCGTTCCAGTTGTTGGCGCAGAAGCTGCTGCAATTCCTGCTGCTGCTCTTGCTGCTGCTGCCTCTGCTGCTGCTGTTCGGCTGCTACCCCCCTGCCACAGCAGCAACAGCAGCAGCACCAGCAGCAGCAGCAGCAGCAGCGCGCATGTGAGCTGTGTAAACGGTGCTGCCCAGAGGCGCTCGCACGGAAGAACAGCAGCAGCAGCAGCAGCAGCAGCAACAGTAATATAACATGAGTTGCAGCACAAACCGAAATAGGAA
>NW_013568232.1:760-975 GCF_000499745.2 Eimeria mitis
GCAACAGCAGCAGCAGCAGCAGCAGCAACAACAGCAGCCGCAGCAGCAGCAGCAGGAAATGTACGTATTTATTGAATACTTGTTCACCTCTTACTTTATATTTTTATTTATTTTATTTATTTATTTATTTATTTATTTGTTTGTCTATTATTTACTTAGTTTTTATTATTTGTTTATTTATATATTTATATGTTTATAAAACATTCATATATATA
>NW_013568233.1:0-224 GCF_000499745.2 Eimeria mitis
GCTGCAGCTTGTGGGTGCTGCTGGCCTGCGCCTGGCGCCTCCTCGACCTTCTGCTGCTGCTGCTGCTGCTGCTGTTGCTGCTGCTGCTGCTGCTGCTTCAAAGACAGCAACACCCCTCGGCATGCAGCTGCTGCAGCCCTGTGTCCCCGCAAGTCTCGCCAGCAGCAGCAGCAGCAGCAGCAGCAACAGCAACAGCAGCAGCAGCAGCAGCAGCAGCATGATGC
>NW_013568233.1:394-884 GCF_000499745.2 Eimeria mitis
AGCAGCAGCAGCAACAGAAGAAGCAGCAGAAGCAGCAGCAATGTCGTAGTTAAAAGAGAGAAAACACTTGTGAAGGAAGAGCAGCAGCAGCAGCAGCAGCAGCAACAGCAACAGCAACAGCAACAGCAGCAGCAACAGCAGCAGCAGCAACTGCAGCAGCAAAAGCAGCAGCAGCAGCAGCATGAACGCGACCTCAGGGCAAAACGGCGAAGCAGCTCGCTGCCGCCACAGCAGCAGCAAGGCGCTGCAGCAGCAGCAGCAGAAACAGCAGCAGCAGCAGCAGCAGCAAAACCCACAGCAGCAGCAGCAGCAGCAGCAGCAACAAAGGGCTCCAAGTCGGAGCAGCAGGAGGCCTCAAAAGCCGTAAAAGAAGAAGAGGAGGCAGCAGCAGCAGCAGCAGCAGCAGCAGCAAAAACAGATGCAGCAGCAGCAGCAGCAGCAGCAGAAAAAACAGAAGCAGGAGATAAAGAAGCAGCAGCAGCAGCAGCAG
>NW_013568234.1:0-202 GCF_000499745.2 Eimeria mitis
GTTACGGCAAAAACACGTTGTAGGAAGTGCGCTTTGTATATAGGCAGCAGATATGAAAACTATTCTGCAGTTATCGTTCCAGGTGTGAGGCGGTCACTTGCGGCCTGCCAGCACATTTGAGATTCAACATGGGCCGTCGTGCACAGCGTCGCGCATGAAGCGAGTTAATCATAATTTCTTTTGAAGAAGCTGATACGTATAT
>NW_013568234.1:302-974 GCF_000499745.2 Eimeria mitis
GTCGTTCCAGGTGGGAAGCGGTCACTTGCGGCCTGCCAGAATATTTGACATTCAACATGTGCCGTCGTGCACAGCGTCGCGCATGAAGCGAGTTAATCATAATTTCTTTTGAAGAAGCTGATACGTATATTGCACACGCTGTTTGTTGCAATATGCATTTTCCTTTGGTCGGCTGCTGGAAAAGCGAATGAAGGATTGATGAACCCTGCCTCAGGCTGGCACATACGGCATGCTGCGACGGGACTGCCAGGATCCAGGCGGCCCTTCTGTTCTCTAGAAAATTGTGCGCAGCTCTCGGCTAGACATATATGGTGTAGCAAAACCTTCCCTGTTGTTAAATGGACGTTTGAGTAGGGCACCGGTCAGTAGAAGGTGTTGGTCTGATGCATTGTTTGCAGCCTCGCCTCCAACGCTAACCTATGGTTTTTCTTGCTTGTTTCTTGTTCCCCTAGCGCCCTTGCCGTTATTGGGTATGGCGAAGGGAATCGGCTGAAGCGTTGATGTAGTAGAGAGAAAAATTATGGAATCTGACGTTTAGTTCAGTGAGCACACTTCTTTCCAAGGCAGGGACACCAGGCTGGATGCTACATGAGAAGGCGTTGAGCACGGGGACACGCACAAACACACAAACACACAAACAAACAAACACACACACACACACACACACACACA
>NW_013568235.1:0-371 GCF_000499745.2 Eimeria mitis
TTCTTTTTTTATCAATAAATAAATAAAAATACATATATTTTAATTTGTTTATTTATTTATTTATTTATTTTATGTATTTATTTTATTTTATTTATTTAGGGTTTAGGGTTTAGGGTTTAGGGTTTATGTAGATTTGTCTTTGTCTTTATTTTTTCTGTCTCCTCGCCGTTTTTCTTTTTCTTTTTTTTCTATAAACAAATAAATAAATAAACAAATAAATAAATAAATTAATTGTATTTATTTATTTATTTTATTTTATTTATTTTATTTATTTATTTTTTTTTATTTTTTTATTTTTTTATTTTTTTTGTATCAGACTGGAGAGGGAGTTAGAGGAGTCGCTGCAGCAGCGGCAGCAGATTGCTGCTGCA
>NW_013568236.1:6200-9593 GCF_000499745.2 Eimeria mitis
CTTCGCTCAGCTATGGGCCAGCAGCAGCAGCATCAGCAGCAGCAGCAGCAGCAGCAGCAGCAGCAGCAGCAACAGCGCAGAGCAGCAGGCAGCAGCAGCAGTTGCTTGGATTCAGGAACAGGCACAGACACAGGCAGAGTTGCAGCAGCAGAAGCAGCAGCAGAAGCAGCAGCAAATAGATTGTAAGAAAGCAGCAGCAACACGAATGGCAGCACTCGAAGTCAAACAACTTAGTAAGACTTGAGGGTTTAGGGTTTAGGGTTTAGGGTTTAGGGTTTGGGGTTTAGGGTTTAGGGTTTAGGGTGCGAAGGTTGGCTGTCTCAGGAGAATGGGGAATGAATGTTGAGGGTTTAGAGGCCGGGTTTAGGGTTTAGGGTTTAGGGTTTAGGGTTTGGAGCTAGAGCTCGTGTTGAGGGTTTAGGGTTTAGGGTTAGGGTTTAGGGTTTAGGGTTTAGGGTTTAGGGTTTAGGGTTTGGTGTTGCCTTCAGAAACGGAGAGACGGCTGCAGAGACTGCAGGAATTTTTAATGTACATTGAGGACCTCAGCGGCTGCATTCGTAAACCCTAAACCCTAAACCCTAAACCCTAAACCCTCAACACGAGCTACAGCTCTAAACCCTAAACCCTAAACCCTAATCCTGAATTGCTAGCACTTCACCCTAAACCCTCGGCTTAGTCGCCAGCAAAGCAAAACCCTAAACTTTGTTTGAGAGATATTCTTCTCTCCACGCAACCCCCTTTTTCCCTCTAGGGTTTAGAATCTAGGGTTTAGGGTTTAGGGTTTAGGGTTTAGGGTTTAGGGTTTAGGGTTTGTGCAGACGAGAAGAAACCCGCAGTGAAGATGGCTGTGGAGGCCCTGCAGGCGCTTGAGAAAGACGAGGCAGAGCGAACGTAACACAAACCCTAAACCCTAAACCCTAAACCCTAAACCCTAAACCCTTGCGGAGACCAAACCCTTGTCAGCTCTGCATCAACACTAGGCTTAGATCCTCTTGCTGTCGCCACCTTAACTGCACTCTAGGGTCTAGGGTTTAGGGTCTAGGGTTTAGGGTTTAGGGTTTAGGGTTTAGGGTTTAGGGTTTTCGTGCAGCACGCAGCGCCGCCTGGCGGATATAGGCCGCTTGCTGCCGGAGCGCTTCGATGAATTCGGGAGAAGCTTGAGCTTACAAAAGAGAAGAAGAAGGTGAGGGTTTAGGGTTTAGGGTTTAGGGTTTAGGGTTTAGGGTTTGGGGTTTGGGGTTCAGGGTTTGGCGTTTAGGGTTTAGGGTTTGGGGTTTAGGGTTTAGGGTTTGGGGTTTAGGGTTTAGGGTTTAGGGTTTGGGGTTTAGGGTTTAGGGTTTGGGGTTTAGGGTTTAGGGTTTGGGGTTAAGGGGTTAGGGTTTACGCTGTGAAAAAAAGGGGGATTAGGGTTTAGGGTTTAGGGTTTAGAGTTTGGGGTTAAGGGTTTAGGGTTTACGCTATGAAAAAAAAAGGGATTAGGGTTTAGGGTTTAGGGTTTAGGGTTTAGGGTTTGATCCCAGAGAGACCTCTTCAAGAGGAGCTGCTGCTGCTGCTTGTCTTCTTACTCCTCCCTTCTGCTGAGTAGCTGCACAAGCCCTAGGGTTTAGGGTTTAGGGTTTAGGGTTTAGGATGCAGTGGACTGTATGTACAGGTACGCCCCCAAGCTCAAGCAGCAGCAGCAGCAGCAGCAGCAGCAGCAGCAGCCGCTGGGCCAGCTGCTGCGGCAGCTGAGGAAGTGCCCGCACCCAGCTTCTCCTGAGGCGATAGAGGCTTTCACAGCAGCACGAGCAGCAGCAGCAGCAACAGCAGCAGCAGCAGCAGCAGCAGCAGGAACAGCAGCAACAGATGTAGAGATAGATCCTACAATACTAGGCAGCAGCAGCTGCTGGGGGGATGTCTTCGGCTCTGCTTTATTTACAAGCGATGAAGAAGGCCCCAGCAGCAGCAGCAGCAGCAGCAGCAACAGCAGCAGCAGCAGCAGCAGCAGCAGCAGCAGCAGCAGCAGCCGAAAAAACACAAAATAAAGAGACAGTTCCTGCAGGCTGCTGCAGATATATTTGCGGATGTTCGCCCTGAATACAGACTAGTACGTCGGCCTCTTCTTCTGTCTCCTTTTTGTTTTTTTTTTGTTTTTTTTTTTCTCCTTTTTGTTTTTTTGGTTTTTTTGTTTCTTTTCTTTTGTCTCTTCTTCTGCCTCTTCTTCTGTCTCCTTTTTGTTTTTTTTGTCTCCTTTTTCTTTTTTTTGCTTTTTTTGTTTTGTCTCCTCTGTCTCCTTTTTGTTTTTTTTTTGTTTTTTTTTGTCTCCTTTTTGTTTTTTTTCTTCTGTCTCCTTTTTGCTTTTTTGGTTTTTTTGTTTCTTTTCTTTTGTCTCTTCTTCTGTCTCTTCTTCTGTCTCCTTTTTGTTTTTTTTTGTCTCCTTTTTCTTTTTTTTGTTTTTTTTGTTTTGTCTCCTTTTTGTTTTTTTTTGTCGCTTTTGTCTCCTTTTTTTTTGTCCCTTCTTCTGTCTCCTCTCTTCTGTCTCTTTTTTGTTTTTTTTTTGTTTTTTTTTCTGTCTCCTTTTTTCTGTCTCCTGTCTCTTCTGTCTCTTTTTCTGTCTCTTTTTCTGTCTCTTTCCTCTGTCTCCTCCTGTCTCTTCTTTTGTCTCCTTTTGGCTATCTCCTTACAGCTGTCTCCTTTCTTTTGTCTCCTTTCTTCTGTCTCTTCTTGTTTCTTTTTTTTGTCTCTGTCTGTCTCCTTCTGTCTCCTCTCTCTCTGTCTCCGTTTCTTTCTTTTTGTCTCTTTCTGTCTCTTTCTGTCTCTATCTTGTCTGCCTCTGCTGCTGCTGCTTCTGTTGCTTCCTCTGCTTCTGCTGCAGCTGCTGCAGCAGCAGCAGCTACTCCTCTCACCCATGTTGCTGCTGCTACCGCACCTGCCACTCATGCTGCTCTTGCTGCTGCTGCTGCTGCTGCTGCTGCTGCTGCTGCTGCTGCTGCTGCTGCAGGTGCGTCGCATAGTGGGGGAGTTTGCTGCTATGTGTCGTAGCTGCCCTGAAGATGTGCTGCAGCTGCAGCAGCAGCTGCCGCTGCTGCAGCAGCTGAAGCAAAGCGTGGAGACAGTCTGCTGCTGGGAGTTGTTATGGTGGTGCCCTCTCGATACGACACTAGCAGCAGCAACAGGATGAAGAAGAAGAGGCAAACATCAACAACGACACCAGCAACAGCAGCAACAACAACAACAGCAGCAGCAGCAGCAGCAGCAAAAGCAGCAGCAGCAGCAGCAGCAGCAGCAGCAGCAAGAGCAGCAGCAAAAGCAAGTCTGCTGCAGCAGCAGACAAAGACACAATCTCCGTTTCAGATGACAGCCCACCACCATCCCCCCCCGCATCAGCAGCAGCACCACCTTCCCCCCCCCCCC
>NW_013568237.1:0-242 GCF_000499745.2 Eimeria mitis
TATATATATATATATATATATATGTATATATATATATATATATGTTTACATTATATATATTGTATATATTTATTTACATATTTATATATATGAGGCGTATAGACAGGGCCATATGAGTGTATATTTAAAATATATTTTTATTTTTTTATTTATTTTCTTACCGATAAAAATAATATAAATTAAAATCCAAATATAACAAAGCGCCAACCAGAAAGTGAAGAACCAGGGGTGGCTTTCTCGGG
>NW_013568237.1:367-699 GCF_000499745.2 Eimeria mitis
CACCAAACACTAAACCCTAAACCCTATATCACCCGTGTATGCATACACCTCAGCAGCAACACAGAGATACCTTTGCGGCTCTCTAGGGTTTAGGGTTTAGGGTTTAGGGTTTAGGGTTTAGTACTAAACAGGCAACTAAGCAGAAACGGCGTTTCTTCGAATGCTGCTAAACCCTAAACCCTAAACCCTAAACCCCAAACCCTAAACCCTAAACCCTAAAATATATCCAGAAATATAAAAACAAACAACCATCCAACCAAACAAACAACCATCCAACCAACCAACCAAACAAAAAAAAAAATAAATAAATAAATAAATAAATATCTTACACA
>NW_013568237.1:715-882 GCF_000499745.2 Eimeria mitis
TCTCTCTGCACCTGCAGAAACCAGACGGTCCCCACAACCGTCCAGCAACAGAACGCCGGAAATAAAACCCCAAGAATTAACACAGACACCCAAAAGGGGGGCCCCCGCTGTCTATACAGCATAAAGTCCTCGCCATCCTGCTCACATACATATATATTATATATATA
>NW_013568238.1:0-414 GCF_000499745.2 Eimeria mitis
TTTTTTTTTTTTTTTTTTTTTTTTTTTTTTTTTTTTTTTAATAGCTTAAAGCATATCTCTCAACAACAAACCCAAACCCAAACCTCCGAATCTGCCTCTTTATATATTTATTTATTTATTTATTTATTTATTTATTTATTTATTTATTTTTTTATTTTTTTTTTTTTTATTTATCCCTCCCAGTGAAAGGGCTCAAAGGGGCGGGGCTCCTCATCCTCCGGCTGTACGTCCAGGTAAGCTGCACTCTCTTCAGGCCTGCAGCAGCAGCAGCAGCAACAAAAAAAAAAAATAAATAAATAAATAAATAAATAAATAAATAAGTGTTTAGAGTTGTTTTTAGGTTTGTAGTAATGCAACTGTGGAAAGATATAAATGAAGAAAATTAAAAAAAAAAAAAAAAAAAAAAAAAAAAAG
>NW_013568238.1:452-881 GCF_000499745.2 Eimeria mitis
CAGCAGCAGCAGCAGCAGCATCAGCAGCAGCAAGAGCAGCAGCAGCAGGAGCAGAAGCAGCAGCAGGGAGAGCAGCAGCAACAACAGCAGCAGCAGCAACATGTACATAACCAGTCAGATCGCCACTCAACCTTCACTACCCCCTCCTAAACCCTAAACCCTAAACCCCAAACCCTAAACCCTAAACCCTAAACCCTAAACCCTAAACCCTCACCTTAGATCCTGTAAAACAACAAACCCAGCATGGGGGCCCCCCACAACGAGGTGGTATCTGCTGTCTGCTGCCAGACGGACCATTGGTCTCTGCGCCTCCAGCAGCCGGCACGGGTTCCTCAGCTCCACCTACACACACATACACACTCCTGCTGCTGCTGCTGCTGCTGCTGCTGCTGCTGCTGATGCTGGTGCTGGTGGTGGTGGTGCTGGTGG
>NW_013568239.1:480-881 GCF_000499745.2 Eimeria mitis
GAAAGAAACAGAGAAAGAGAGAAATTATATATAATAATAAAAAACAAGCGGAGACAGAAAAGCAGAAAGAAAGAAAAACAAAAACAAAAACAAAAAAAAAATAAATTAAAATAAAAAGATAAAAAAAATAAAAAAAAAAAGGAGAGAATACCTCTCTGGGTGGTTGGTGGTGAGAAATATAATTCTTTCTTCGGTCGCCACCACCTACACAAAAACACACACAAACACTGCTGCTGCTGCTGCTGCTGCTGCTCCTGCTGCTGCTGCTGCTGATGATGATGATGCTGCTGCTGTTGCTGCTGGTGGTGGTGGTGGTGCTGCTGGTGCTGCTGCTGCTGCTGCTGCTGCTGCTGCTGATGCTGCTGCTGCTGCTGGTGCTGCTGCTGCTGCTGCAGCAGCAG
>NW_013568240.1:0-479 GCF_000499745.2 Eimeria mitis
ATATAGAAAGATATTATATATATATATATATATATATATATATATATATATATATAATATCTCTCTTTATAAGCATTGTTATAATTTATAATAATTTGTATTCATATGCAGGCACCGCTTAACTGTACTATAATACGTACATATATAATAAGCCTGTCTCGCTAGCTAGCTACCCAGGCAGCTAGCTAGCTAGCTAGCTAGCTAGCTACCTAGCTAGCTAGCTACCGATCCAGCTAGCTAGCTAGCTAGCTAGCTGGTTCTTGATGCAGTTGGTTGTCTGTCAACATTAGGAAAAGTGCGCAGTTGATATCTCCTCGGCGTTGGCGCTGCCCAAGAGGCGAAGCTACAGCCCTACAGGCGGCCCCTACAGTGGAACGTACCACAACACATGCATGCATGCATGCACATGCATGCATGCATGCAGATGCATGCATGCAGATGCATGCATGCAGATGCATGCATGCAGATGTATGCAGATG
>NW_013568240.1:733-881 GCF_000499745.2 Eimeria mitis
TGCTGAACAAGTTGAGGGGTGTTCGCGGCCAACAAAAGGCATAAAATATCTGTGGGTTTATAAACTTTCTCCTCCGCCTTCAGCTGCTGCATGCATTTCTATTTGTATGCATGCAGGTTTAAATTGACAGATATATATATGGGGCTTT
>NW_013568241.1:0-206 GCF_000499745.2 Eimeria mitis
CTCGGGATAACAACAACCCCACCCACTCTGCCAGCGACGCAACACCACTCTGCTGCTGCTGCTGCTGCTGCTGCTGCTGCTGTTGCAGCTCGCGTTCCTCGCTGCTGTCTCTTGCAAGGTAGATGGCACCCCTTGCTGCTGCTGCTGCTGCTGCTGCTGCTGCTGCCTTCGGAGCAAACAGCGGCCGCCGAGAGCTCATCAAGTAA
>NW_013568241.1:328-880 GCF_000499745.2 Eimeria mitis
TGGTGTTGGTGCTGCTGGTGATCCTGGTGCTGATACTGCTGCTGCTGCTGCTGCTGCTGCAGCGAGGGGTATCTGATAAGGCTAGCGGCTTCTGCATAGCGGGTTTCTGCTGCTGCTGCTGCTGCAGCAAGTGCAGCAGCACAGCGCATGCTGTCTTGGTTTGTTAGCCCCAGCAGCAGACGAGGGAGAGAGAGGGCCCTAATACCTCTTGGGGGCCCTTCAGGTGTACATACACTCACAACAACCTCACCAGAAACACCGAGACCCGCGGGGCTGCTGTGTCTGCTGCTGCTGCTGCTAGCAGCAGCAGCAGTAACAGACCCCAGCAGCGCAGCAACAGGCAGCAACGCCCACTCCCGCTCAAATGCAGCTAAAGCAGCGGTGCTGCCGTCATCCTGCTGCTCTTGCTGCTGCTGCTGCTGCTCTTGCTGCTGCTGCTGCTGCTGCTGCAGCTGCAGCGGCCCCAAACTGTGGGTTTGTCGGATGACTTCAAAGGCGTTGCTGCAGCTGTTGCTGCTGCATGCGCCCTGCAGCATGCAGCCAGGGAAGAGA
>NW_013568242.1:0-498 GCF_000499745.2 Eimeria mitis
TGCTGCTGCTGCTGCTGCTGCTGCGTGTATGTGTTTCTCCTCCATCTGTGTCTTCCCCGCTGCTGCTGCTAGCAGCAGCAGCAGCAGCAGCAGCAGCAGCATCACCATCATCAGCAGCAGCAGCAGTATCAGTCTGTGTATTAATTTTTCTTTTTTTATATTTTTGTTTCGCCATTTTTTTTTTATTCTTTTTTGTTTATTTTTATTTATTTTATTTTCTGTTTGTATTCTCCTTTCTTCTCTTTGTATTGCATGCATTTCTTCTTGTATTTTATTATAAAAATTTTCGTTTATTTTTTCTATTCTTTTTTTTTCTTTATTTCGGTGTTTTTTATATAAATCAAAGAAATCACTGCCTGCACCAGCAGCACTACCAGCAGCATTTATAACTTTTTCCATCTTTATTTGCTGCTGCTGCTGCTGCTGCTGCTGCTGCTGCTGCTGCAGCAAATCAGAGAAAGGTGATGATGATGTATGCACTGCAACACATACACGTAA
>NW_013568242.1:9564-10325 GCF_000499745.2 Eimeria mitis
TCTCCTCCTCCTTCGCTGCTGCTTCTCCTGCTGCTGCCGCTGCTGCTGCTGCTGCTGCTGCTGCTGCTGCAGCTGCCTGGGGGCATCGGGGGTTTAGGGTTGCTGCACACGGCGAGCATAAACCCTCAAAACCCTCAACAAACCCTAAACCTCCCTGTCGCCTGCAGGCTGTACTTCTTGCCGCACAGGTCAAACCCTAAACCCTAAACCCTAAACCCTAAACCCTAAACCCTAGTTAATAAATAATAAATAAAAAATAAAAAATATATAATAAATAGTAAACACTAAACAATAAAAAATAAATACATTTTAATACATATAAAACAAATCAACAGTAAGAAGCCGAAAGCAATAAACCCTAAACCCTAAACCCTAAACCCTAAACCCTTACGGCTTATCTATAGCAATATAACCCTAAACCCTAAACCCTAGACCCTGGCTGTCGCGCGTATGCACGCTGCTGCTGTTGCTGTTTGCTTGTGCTCCTGCTGCTGTTCTTTTTGCTGTTGCTGTTGCTCTTGCTCTTGCTGTTGCTGCTTCTGCTGCTACTGTTGCTACCGCTGCTACTGCTGCTGCTGCTGCTGCTACTGCTACTGCTGCTGCTGCTGCTGCTGCTGCTGCTGCTGCTGCTGCTCAGGCGTATACGGGCGCATGTGCTGGGAGGCCATCCTTTGGTTGCTGCTGCCTTTGCTGAGCTGCTGCACTTCTTCCTCACCGCAGAGCAGCAGCAGCAGCAGCAGCAGCAGCAGCAGCAGCAGCAG
>NW_013568243.1:0-386 GCF_000499745.2 Eimeria mitis
GGCAGCCAAGGTAAGCCAAACCCTAAACCCTAAACCCTAAACCCTGCACACAACGTAAACCCTAAACCCTTCAAGCTAAACCCTAAATATAACTGAAACCCTAAACCCTCCCAACTAAACCCTTCACGCAAAACCCTAAACCCTAAAGCCTGCCAGCTACACCCTTCACAGAATGCAAACCCTAAACCCTGTATATACCCCACAACGTCATAACCCCTAAACCCTAAACCCTAAACCCTAGAATATATAATATCCAGTATTCTGCCCGTCTGCTCAGGAGATTTGGCGCGCTGTCTCTTCCTTGCGGCAACACGCCCCCCTCACCTGGCCTCATGTGAAGCAGCTTCTTAGTTTCTGTACACCTAAACCCTAAACCCTAAACCCTA
>NW_013568243.1:488-880 GCF_000499745.2 Eimeria mitis
TGCGGGTGGCCTCTTGCCTGCAATATAAGACCTAGGGTTTAGGGTTTAGGGTTTAGGGTTTAGGGTTTAGGGTTTGTGGAGCAGGCGCTGCATTTGATGGTCTTTGTCTGCTGCTGAGAGACCGCCCGCAGCTCGAGGCCATCGAAGCAATTCATCGTATTTTTGCGTTGCAGGGGCCTGTCAGTGAGGGTAACAAACCCTAAACCCTAAACCCTAAACCCTAAACCCTAAACTCTAAACCCTAAACCCTAATGCTGACTCTTGCACCACTAAAACCCTACACCTCACTGTTGTAGTGAGCGCTCTGCAGGGATTTCTGGCCAAGCATTAAGGCACAGGTCCAAGGTCTAGGGTTTAGGGTTTAGGGTTTAGGGTTTAGGGTTTAGGGTTTG
>NW_013568244.1:0-141 GCF_000499745.2 Eimeria mitis
GTCTTCCAACACGACGGCACTCGGCAGGGAGCTCGCATGCAGCAAGATGTATCGCTGACAAGCTACTATTGAGCCTGCATGTGGATCCGTTGCTCGGTTGGATTCAGGTTCGTCTGTCGAGAGGCGCGTCGGAAGTATTTT
>NW_013568244.1:171-879 GCF_000499745.2 Eimeria mitis
CGATCGTGGGTTTGTGCAGTTTGTCTGCGCGCGCCTGCTGCCGCAGTGTGGCGATGGCCTGTCTGGCGTCACTGTCGCGTGCTGCGTCGCTCAGGAAGTAGGCCCTCACTGTCGAATGCATCAACTCTGCGCGGTTATGGGGACTGCTGGGTTTTGAACTGCATCATGACAGGAATGAATGCGTGTCCGTCTGCGTGCATATTCATGGAGTAGCAGTGCGATAAAAGGCGTTTTTCTTTGCTTTGGGCGGACTCTGCTGGGATGTCTGCAGAGGGAGGATATTTCGGCGTTGCAACCTGCGTTTGAGAGACAGAGTCTGACTTGACAGCCGACCTCAGTGAGCTGGCTACGTAGTGTATCTGCAGCGCAATAGTTGTTAGGGCTCAGCAGCGATTCGGCGATGGTTTGTGTTAAACGCTTGGTAGCATTGACGATCCGGCCGTTCATGTAAGGCACTGGGTATCCGGCGAAGGATAGCGATAGCGAAGGATAGATGGCGCCCGAAGGCGTAGCGAAAAGACGTTGCGCCAGAACTCATCAGGCTTGCAGCGAGTTCCGAGAAGCTCCTGACGCATTGCGTAGCTCTTGTGTACAAGGGAATATGATGCTCGTAGGCCAGGCTGGTACCCATGCCTTAGGGGGAGCAGTCACGCTGTTCGGTATTCGGATGATGTTACATTTGAAAACGCCACACTGTTTTTGTCGGAG
>NW_013568245.1:0-209 GCF_000499745.2 Eimeria mitis
AGGTCGACAATTGTCAGGGCCATAATGGTATGCATCTTGCTAGGTATACCCGAAGTTTGCAAACTCTTGACCCTCAAACGCTTGTTCGACTCTACCTGCGACATGGAAGAAAATTTGCGAGCATTTAGTGCCACAATATGATAAAGTGAGTCACTCCTTGGTTTTCACACGTGGATCCATAAGGTAAGGGGCACGCCACAACCCGCCGC
>NW_013568245.1:372-879 GCF_000499745.2 Eimeria mitis
GCATTCACATGAATGCTTTACGAAAAAATCATGGACAGTCCAGAACACATGTTTTCGCTCCTCCAGTCACTTCATCTACGCGTCCTTAGTCTGTGCTTGCCTGCAAGAATAACACAAAAACGACCTTAAACTGCAAGTGCAGTCTCACACAGGGGTCATACGCGATGCTACAAAAAACACATGCATTGATTCCTCCGTTTACGTATTCCTTTCTAGGCAAAACAGTGAGATAAAACCGGACGCAAAGGGACTGAAGTAGCTGCCCCGCCACCCCGGAATACAACTTTAGTACGTGGATTTCCGAAAGGATCGAACGGCAGAGAGCCCGATGCATCTGCATTATATAACAAGCATGTGGTTGACTATAAAGTTGCGAACGCGCTCCAACAATTCACAAGTCTCCTCTGGTAGGTGCAGCGTACATGCTAAAAAACCGAAAAACACGTTAATATAAATATATATCTGTAGGTATATTACCAGACTGGGTTCAGCACGTTGAAGTCACGC
>NW_013568246.1:0-141 GCF_000499745.2 Eimeria mitis
TGGGCTGGACGCGTGGTTGTGACGTTGCGGGTACCTTGTGTGTTCAGCCAGAGCCAGTGCGTCTCAGGGACGCAGCGCGTGGGGGGTGTTTTTGTGGGATGGTGACTGAGGAGGGACTTGGCGTGGGAGGATGTATTGACG
>NW_013568246.1:241-312 GCF_000499745.2 Eimeria mitis
AGTGGGATGGTGACTGAGGAGGGACTTGGCGTGGGAGGATGTATTGACGATATTTGCGCAGGTATCAGGCG
>NW_013568246.1:556-694 GCF_000499745.2 Eimeria mitis
AGTGAGCGGGAGCAGGGTCGGGCAGTGTGGGGGAGCGATGCAGATAGTACGAACTACACCTGTGCAGACAGGCGGTCGTGCACGGGGCAGAAGGGGAATGGGGTCGGGTTTTGTGACTAGGGTATTTTGAGTGGATGG
>NW_013568246.1:898-969 GCF_000499745.2 Eimeria mitis
GCTTGGCGTGGGAGGATGTATTGACGATATTTGCGCAGGTATCAGGCGGCAGTGCTGTGGGGTGAAGCGTT
>NW_013568247.1:0-326 GCF_000499745.2 Eimeria mitis
ATATATATATATATATATATATATATATATATATATATATATATATATATATATATAAATATAAATATATTTATATAAATATAATATATTATATTACCTTCAGGTGCAGCATAGAATACACTACCAATCCAAAAAAAACAAAACTATCACCACTCCATCTCTACTATAATAAACTATTATATAAACACAAATATAAATAAATAAATATAAATAAATAAATATAAATATATAAAAATAAAAATAAAAATAAATATATTATATTACCTTCAGGTGCAGCATAGTATACACTGCCGTATATGCTGAGGACGGACGGGCTGTCGGTGGGC
>NW_013568247.1:450-742 GCF_000499745.2 Eimeria mitis
AGTAAATAGATAAATAGATATTTATATAAAATACATTTAGAGAGAGAGAGAGAGAGAGAGAGACAGAGAGAGAGAGAGAAAGAATACATGCTGATGAAGATTAGTGGTGCTGCTACTGCTGCTGCCCTTGCTGCTGCTGTTGCTGCTGTTGCTGCTGCTGCTGCTGCTGTCAACTGTCTATGCATCGCAGTATCCCAGCAAAACCCTAAACCCTCATAAACCCTCACAAACCCTCATAAACCCCAAACCCTCTGCATCCGCCCATAAACCCCCCATCCCCCACCCCCTCCCA
>NW_013568247.1:833-1021 GCF_000499745.2 Eimeria mitis
CTGTATCCTCAGTGACGAGTATATTACTAAGTTTTATATCTCTATGCAGAACCCCGCAGCTGTGTGCATGCTCGAGGCCCCCCGCAACCTCCTCAAATATTTTTACAATTTCGGGTCTACTGGGGGGCCCCCCTCTCCTCTTACATTTGCGGTGTATGGGGCCCCCCCCCCCCCCCCCCCCCCCCCCC
>NW_013568247.1:1102-2750 GCF_000499745.2 Eimeria mitis
TTTGTGTGTGTGTTGATGGTGGTGTTTATATATGAAGGAAAAATAAGAGAGTCGAGAGAACCCCTGCTGCAGTATTCAATAAGGAGGGCCTCCTCACCGGGCCGTATAGAACATTTACCATACACCCCAACAACATTTGGGTGGGGTTGTAACACACTCAGTATCTCTGCTTCTAGGTCTCTATGCTTCACTGGCATCGGACAATAACGAAAAAAATCGATGTTTCTTAGACGGGATACACGCAACTCCCACCCCACACTCGATCCCATCGATCCCACCTTCATACTCCTATTGCTGCTGCTGCTGCTGCTGCTGCTGCTGCTGCTGCTGCTGTTGCTGCTGCTGCTGTATCTTTCTTTATCTTTATTCTCAACACCACCACCACCACCATCTGTATTCATATCTTTCTTTTTCTCCGCCGCTTCCCCCGCCCCCCTACTACCACTGCTGCTGCTGCTGCTGCTGCTGCTGCTGCTGCTGCTGCAGTGCTGCGGGGGAGATCTGAGTGGTTTAGCAGTAAGAGCAGCAGCAACAGCAGTGGGTCTGGGGTTGTATTCGAATATCTTACAAGCAACAAGTCTGGGGGGCCCCCCGGGGGCCCTAAGCCTCGCCAAGTGTACCCTAGCGTACCCTCCCCCCCCCAGGGGGGCCCCCACAGCAACAGCAGCAGAAGGGACAACAGGTAAGCTGTCTCCTCCTCGTAGCAGCAACTGTCTCCTTCTGTTGTGGGGTCTTAATGGGTCTCTTTGGTCTGTACAGCTCCATAAATAACGAAAAACACTCAAAAGAAAACGACGAATAGAGGAAGAGGAGATGCCTATACACCCCAATTTTGTATAGTCTAGAGAAGGTATATCGTTACCACTTATTTTATTTTGTTTAAATGCTGCTGCTTCTGCATGCAGCCCCAAAAGACGTAAAAAATATACAAGGGTTATACAAGACCAGCTGTGACAGTCTGACGCCCTCAGGTATCGAGCTGGGCCCCCTGCTGCTGCTGCTGCTGCAGCAGCAGCAGCAGCAGCAACCATCGTACCCCTCTTGCTGCTGCCACGAAGCAAACCCTCAGAGAAGGGTGTCTCCTCTGCTGCTAGGTTTTCTTGGGTTGTAAACTCGGGGAATGTTGCACCGCGACGGTATAGACGACGACGAGCATCTGCTGCTGCTGCTGCTGCTGCTGCTGCTGCTGCTGCTGCTGCTGTTGCTGAGGGGGTTGTTGTTGCTGCTGCTGGGCTTGCTGCTGCTGCTGCTGAGGAGGAGGAGGAGGAAGAAGAAGAGCTTAGATCCCCTTCGTCAACTCCTGCTGCTCCTGCTGCTGCTGCACCTCCTGCTGCTGCTGCTGCTGCTGCTGCTGCTGCTGCTGCTGCTGCTGCTGCTGCTGCTGTTGTCTTGGGTGCAACACGACAGGTCTGAGCGCGACGGGATCCCCTCAACGCAGCAGGAGAGAGTTTGGTTGCTGCTGCAGTTGCTGCTGCACTTTCTGCTGCTGCTGCTGCTGGAGTTCCTGCACCAGCAGCAGCAGCAGCAGCAGCAGCAGCAGCAGCAGCAGAGTCTCCTTCACTCGCAGAACTGTCTCCGTCTGACCCCACATTGCGCACAGAAGAGGCCCCCGTAGGCAGCTCGGTAAAGGAGACACGAGCAGCAGGAG
>NW_013568247.1:2830-3023 GCF_000499745.2 Eimeria mitis
TGCTGCTGCAGCAGCAGCAGCAGCAGCAGCACTTGCTGCTGCTGCTGCACCTCTTGAGTGTCGAACGCTCGTGCTGCGGGCCTGACAAACAGCAGCAGCAGCTGCTGCAGCAGCAGCAGCAGCAGCAGCAGGAGTATCCTGCGCGCTGCTAGACCTAATAGGGGGGCCCCCCTCCTCCTCCTCTTCTTGGGGG
>NW_013568247.1:3123-3397 GCF_000499745.2 Eimeria mitis
ACAAGCATGCATCCTCCTCCTCTTCCTCCTGCTGCTGCTGCTGCTGCTGCTGTTGCTGCTGCTGCTGCTGGGGGTGGTGGGGGTGGTGTTTTGTCTTGGGGTGAGAGAGAGGGGTGGTTGTGGTTCTGCTGCTGCTGAAGCTGCTGCGTCTGCTGCTGTCGCTGCTGCTGCATGCACCTTGCAGCAGAGCAGCAGTATCTTCTTTTGCTGCTGCTGCTGCACCTCTTGAGTGTCGAACGCTCGTGCTGCGGGCCTGACAAACAGCAGCAGCAGC
>NW_013568247.1:3497-3949 GCF_000499745.2 Eimeria mitis
TAAAGTATTACACTTTCTCTGTCTCCTTATATCCTTTGTCTTCCCTTGCTGCTGCTGCTGCTGCTGCTGCTGCTGCTGCTGCTGCTGTTTCTGCTGCAGCAACAGCACCTCCTCTCCCTCTCTTTCTCTCTGCTCACTCCTCCTCCCCTCCCTCTCCCCCACCCCCTCCCGCTGCTGCTGCTGCTGCTGCTGCTGCTGCTGCTGCTGTTTGACGGGTATAATAAAGCGATTACTATCACTGTGTACATACACCGCACAAACATCATTGAGCTGTCTCAGCCCAAATTCTGTTTTATATTGATGGTAACAGATATAATAACCTAAAACTATATCGTTTACAAATTCACACTCACACAGCAATCTGTCTCCGTTGTATACTGTGCCCCAACCGTGGCGACGAGTCCCCTTTGTCTCCCCGTAGTAATAGTAAGAAGAACAAGAACAAGGTTGTG
>NW_013568247.1:4049-4587 GCF_000499745.2 Eimeria mitis
AGTTTTATATTGATGGTAACAGATATAATAACCTAAAACTATATCATTTACAAATTCACACTCACACAGCAATCTGTCTCCGTTGTATACTGTACCCCAACCGTGGCGACGAGTCCCCTTTGTCTCCCCGTAGTAATAGTAAGAAGAACAAGAACAAGGTTGTGTTGCTGCTGCTGCTGCTCCTGCTGCTGTTGATGGGGGGGATGGGGGGGAGGGAGAGGAGGAGCTCGCGGCGCGGCGGTGATCGGTGTGTGTGGTGCTGCTGCTGCTGCTGCTGCTGCTGTTGCTGCGGCTGCTGCTGCTGCTGTTGCTGCTGGTTGTTGTTGGAACACCCACCCCACACATACACGAGGAACACCCCACACACGATCCCAACACCGATCCCGATCCCGTATCCACATAAACACCCCCCAGGTCAGGCACACACATAGCAGCAACTGTAACACCCCGGGGGCCCCCACCAGCAGAGGGGCCCCCAGCAGAAGGGGGGCCCCCAGCAGAAGGGGCGGGGGGGCCCCCACCTGGGGGGCCCCCAAGG
>NW_013568247.1:5684-6157 GCF_000499745.2 Eimeria mitis
TGGTGGGGAGAGACAGAAGGGACGAGGCCCCTAAACATAAACTGCTGCAAGGAGACAGTGCAGCGCTTGCTGCTGTGTTTGCATATGCATCTGCTGCTGCTGCTGCTGCTGCTGCTGTTGCTGCTGCTGCTGCTGCTGATGGCTCGGAAGAAGGCGGTGCTGCTGGATCAGTTTGGGGGGAGACACCGCTGCTGCTGCAGTTGCTGCTGCTGCTGCTGTTGTTGCTGTTGCTGCTGCTGCTGCTGCTGCTGCTGCTGCTGCTTGGACGCTCAAGATCTTCGTGCTGCAGCAGCTGCTGCTGTTGTTGCTGCTGCTGCTGCTGTTGCTGCGGCTGCTGTTGCTGCTGCTGCTGCTCATTGGCAGCAGCAGCAGCAGAGGAGAGGCCCCCTCCACCACCAGCAAGAGGGGCCCCCTTCCTAGGCCCCATTAAACCCTACAGCAGCAGCAGCAGCAGCAGCAGCAGCAGCAGCAGC
>NW_013568247.1:6257-6466 GCF_000499745.2 Eimeria mitis
TAGCAGCAGCAAGAACAACAACTACAACACCGTGCTGCTTTTCTCTTCGTATTGCTGCTGCTGCTGCTGCTGCTGCTGCTGCTGCTGCTGCTGCTGCTGCTGTCTGGTGGTCTGCTGCACTGGAAGACACTCAAAGGATGCGGAAGAAGACGCAGCAACAAGGGCTTCGACCTGCTGCTGCTGCTGCTGCTGCTGCTGCTCTTGCTGCT
>NW_013568247.1:7858-8551 GCF_000499745.2 Eimeria mitis
GCAGCAGCAGCAGCAGCAGCAGCAACTTCTGCTGCTGCTGCAGCAGCAGCAGCAGCAATACTAAGTGTTACTTCTCGAGACAAGCCGATGGGCCCCCGTTGCTTACAGCAGCGCGGCTGCTGTCTGTGCGCTCTTATCTTCTATACAAACCCTAAACCCTAAACCCTAAACCCTAAACCCTAATTGAGGGGAGCAGCAGTGCCAGCTGTCTGTACACTACAACGCAGCCGTCGCCTGTCTCCCTAGCCTGCTGCAGCAGTAGCTGCTGCTGCATCGCTGCTGCTGCTGCTGCTGCTGCTCCTGCTGCTGTGCTGCTGCTGCCTGTCGCCCTAGCCTGCTGCAGCAGTAGCAGCTGCTGCTTCGCTGCTGCTGCTGCTTAGCTATGCGACTGCTAGCGGCTGTTGCTGCTGCAGCTAGCTGCTGTTGCTGCTGCAGCAAGCTGCTGTTGCTGCTACGCCTAACTGTATCGTTGCTGCAGCTATATACTGCTGCTGCTGCACCTAGCTGCTGCTGCTGCTGCTGCTGCTGCTGCTGCTGCTGCTGCTGCTAGTTACCCCTTCTGATGCTGCTAGATACTGCTGCTGCTTCTGCTGCTAGTTACTGCTGCTGCTGCAGCCATCTACTGCTGCTGCAGCTAGCTGCTGTTGCTGCTGCAGCTAGCTGCTGTTGCTGCTGCAGCTATCTACTGCTGCT
>NW_013568247.1:8651-10386 GCF_000499745.2 Eimeria mitis
TTGCTTACAGCAGCGCAGCTGCTGTCTGTACGCTCTTATCTTCTATACAAACCCTAAACCCTAAACCCTAAACCCTAAACCCTAATCGAGGGGAGCAGCAGTGCCAGCTGTCTGTACACTACGACGCAGCTGTCGCCTGTCTCCCTAGCCTGCTGCAGCAGTAGCTGCTGCTGCATCGCTGCTGCTGCTGCTGCTGCTGCTCCTGCTGCTGTGCTGCTGCTGCCTGTCGCCCTAGCCTGCTGCAGCAGTAGCAGCTGCTGCTTCGCTGCTGCTGCTGCTTAGCTATGCGACTGCTAGCGGCTGTTGCTGCTGCAGCTAGCTGCTGTTGCTGCTGCAGCAAGCTGCTGTTGCTGCTACGCCTAACTGTATCGTTGCTGCAGCTATATACTGCTGCTGCTGCACCTAGCTGCTGCTGCTGCTGCTGCTGCTGCTGCTGCTGCTGCTGCTGCTAGTTACCCCTTCTGATGCTGCTAGATACTGCTGCTGCTTCTGCTGCTAGTTACTACTGCTGCTGCAGCTAGCTGCTGTTGCTGCTGCAGCTAGCTGCTGTTGCTGCTGCAGCTAGCTGCTGTTGCTGCTGCAGCTATCTACTGCTGCTGCAGCTAGCTGCTGTTGCTGCTGCAGATAGCTGCAGCAGCTCATCTAGACTCCCCCTGCTGCTGCTAACCAAAACCCTAAACCCTAAACCCTAAACCCTAAACCCTAAACCCTAAACCCCCGAAACTGTTTATAAAGCAGCATAAACCAAAATACTTTCGTTTTCTGTTTTTTTTGTTTTTTTTTTTATTTATATATTCTCTCTTATTCTGTTTGTATCATATATATGTGTATTATTTATTTTATTTATTTTATTTTATTTTATTTTATTTATTTATTTATTTATTTTATTTATTAATTTATTATTTAAGTTGCAGCAGCAAGCGACAGAAAGAAAGGAGACAGCTGCTGCATTCTCTGTCTCCTTTTCTCTCTCTCTTTATCTGTCTCCTTTTGTCTCCTTTTGTTTTTTTTTTTTATTTTTTTCTGTCTCCTTTTTTTATTTATTTTATATCTTTATTTTATCTGTCTCTTTATTTTGTCTCTTTTTTATTTTCTTTTTACTGTCTCCTTTTTTTCTGTCTCCTTTTCTTCTCTCCCCCCTCTATCTATCTGTCTCCTTTTTTCTCTCTTTCTCTTTCTTTCTGTCTCCTTTCTCTCTCTCTATCTCTCTCTTTTTCTTTTTTTTTTTTTTCTCTGTCTCCTTTTTTTATTTATTTTTCTCTCTCTCTCTGTCTCTCTGTCTCTCTGTCTCTTTTCTTGTATCCCCCCTCTATCTGTCTCTTTCTTTCTCTCTGTCTCCTTTCTCTCTCTCTCTCTTTCTTTCTGTCTCCTTTCTATCTGTCTCCTTTCTATCTGTCTCCTTTTTTCATCAGCAGCAGAAAGCAGCATCATTACCTCTGCTGACGGGGGCCCCCAGGGGGCCCCTGGGGGCCCCCTGGGGGGCCCCCCCCGGGGGCCCCCCTCGGTGAAACCCCCCCTGTGCCTGGTGCATACCACTTATCACTCTCCTGCTGCTGCTGCTGCTGCTGCTGCTGCTGCTGCTGCTGCTGCAGGAGGGCTTGCTGCTGTTGTTCTGCTGCAGCAGCTGTAGCGGTAGCAGCAGCATTAGTAGTTGCTGCTGCAGCAGCAGCAGCAGCAGCAGCAGCAAGCATAGCTTGTTTTCTTTTTGTTTGTTCTTCTCTCTCAAGAAGAATTT
>NW_013568247.1:10472-10763 GCF_000499745.2 Eimeria mitis
TGCTGCTGCTGCTGCGGCCTGTTTCTGCTTCCTTATCCCCTACACTACCACCGCTGCTGCTGCTGCTGCTGCTGCTGCGGGGGGCCCCCTCGGGGGGGGCCCCCAAAGACAAACGCGGCGGCAGCAGCTGAGGGTAAGTCATAAAGAAAAGAGAAGCAACAGAAGTGCCAAAGAAGGCCCCGTCGATGTTGTTTAGGTAAGAAGAACGCGGGGGGTGATATAACTCCTTTTTATTTTTTTTTTATTTTTTTATTTTTTTATTTTTTATTTTTTTTTTTTTTTTGGGGTTTT
>NW_013568247.1:10827-11100 GCF_000499745.2 Eimeria mitis
ACACACACACACATACAAAACACAAAATTATTTATATTATTAATATACAAATATAAAACAAACAACAATAGCAGCAATAGCAGCAGCAGCAACAGCAGCAGTAACAGCAGCAACAACCGCAGTAGCAGCAGCAGCAACACCCCAACCCCTACCCCCAGCAGTACCATCACCACCCCCAGCAGCAGCAGCAGCAGCAGCAGCAGCAGCAGCACCATCACCACCACCCCCAGCAGCACCACCCCCACCACCCCCACCACCCGCACCACCCCGAGC
>NW_013568247.1:11172-11468 GCF_000499745.2 Eimeria mitis
TAAACATACATTACATCTGGCGCAGAAGAGTTTAGCTGTGTGTAGGTTGGGGGCATCGGTGATGGCGGCGGGAACAATCAAAGAAAAACCACAGCAAGCATTGGGGCAGCAAGAACCGTAACAGCCAGCTGCAACCTTCTGCTGCAGTAAATTCATACCTAAATAAAAAAAAAAATAAATAAAAATAAATTAAAATAAATAAAAATATAAATAAAAATAAAAACATGGAGTTGTTTTTTTACTTGTGTTTATAGCACAGAAAAAGAAAACAAAAAAAAAAAAAAAAAAAAAAAAAA
>NW_013568247.1:11498-11692 GCF_000499745.2 Eimeria mitis
AAATTCATACCTAAATAAAAAAAAAAATAAAAATAAATAAACAATAAATAAAAAATAAATAAAAATAAAAAGAGAAAGAAAAAGAAAGAGATGGGTTTGTTTGTTTACTTGGGTTTATAGCACAGAAAAAGAAAACAAACACAGGGAAAGACACACACACACAAAAAAAAAAAAAAAAAAAAAAAAAAAAAAAA
>NW_013568247.1:11792-11975 GCF_000499745.2 Eimeria mitis
AAAGATTTATTTATTTATTTATTTATTTGTTTATTTATTTATTTATTTGTGTTTATAGGAGAGAAAGAGAGAGAAAGAGAGGGAAAAAAGAAAAAGATAAAAATAAATTTAGATAGAGCAACAGCAACTATGCTGCAATACATTTATACCTAAATAAATAAAAAAAAAAAAAAAAAAAAAAAA
>NW_013568247.1:12075-12277 GCF_000499745.2 Eimeria mitis
TAAAAAAATAAATTTATTTATTTATTTATTTATTTTTTATTTATTTATTTGTGTTTATAGGAGAGAAAGAAAGAGAAAGAGAGAGAAAAAAGAAAAAGATAAAAATAAATTTATATAGAGCAACAGCAACTAAGCTGCAATACATTTATACCTAAATAAATAAAAAAAAAAAATAAAAAAAAAATAAAAAAAAAAAAAAAAA
>NW_013568247.1:12409-12553 GCF_000499745.2 Eimeria mitis
TCTCATCGGAGACATCTCCGTCAACGATGAGGGTTAAGGCCTTGTCGTAGTAAGGCACCTGCGTGCTCAGGCCTGCAGCAGCAGCAGCAGCAGCAGCAGCAGCAGCAGCAGCAGCAGCAGGAGGGGGAGGAGGGGGAGGAGGAG
>NW_013568247.1:12584-12994 GCF_000499745.2 Eimeria mitis
GAGGAGGAGGAGCAGCAGCAGCAGCAGCAGCAGCGGAGAAAGCAGCAGCAAAGGAGATGATGCAGCAAAAGGAGATGAGGCAGCAGCAGCAGCAGCAGCAGATGAAGCAGCAGCAGCAGCAGCAGCAGCAACAGCAGCAGCAGCAACAGCAGCAGCAGCAACAGCAGCAGCGGGGAAGGGTAACACGCAGAAGGAGGAAAAGGAGACAAATAAAAAAACAAAATAAAACAAAAAAAAACAAAAAAACAAATAAAATAATTACATAGATAAATAAATAAATATATAAACAAATAAACAAATAAATAAATAAATAAAAACGAATAAATAAATAAATAAATAGAATAGAGAAGAGTACAAATAGACAACACCAACAAAGCAACAAATAAACAAACAAAAAAAAAACAAAAACA
>NW_013568248.1:0-141 GCF_000499745.2 Eimeria mitis
TGGTGCCCGTTTGATTCGGCCTTCTCTTGCATATCGAGTGACGAAGGCGTGGATGTAGCTACAATGTTCAGAGGTGTTGAGGGCAGCGCTCGATTTCCTTAGCGACATGAACAATCTTGGCATATCCTGAGCTACAGCCAG
>NW_013568248.1:372-878 GCF_000499745.2 Eimeria mitis
TATCATATATGGCGTGGTTGCGTGGCGTTGAAGCAGGGAATAGGGAGCGAATGCCTGACGGACACACACGTATGTGGAATGCGTACGGGTGCCGCCTCGCTGGCTATCGAGGAATGTTCATGGAGAGGCCGATACTGCATCTCGAGTTGTCGCGTGTTCGTATGAGTCGTACCAAAGCTGCAGAGCCTGAGGAGGGGAACGACGTTTACCCGTAGCAGCGTCTGCACGTGGTGAAGGCGCGGATGCTGACGGCGAAAAGCCTAAAACGATGGTTACCTTGACCAGTCTAACTGTGCCGCGTCGTGGGTGTAAATAGCCAGGAGGAAGGTGCGTCCACTAGGAAGGCGAATTCAGTCGTGCTTAATCCAGCCCAGATACCGCCGGCACCATATTCGCGGCATGGTGCTTCGCAGAGCATGGTCGGTCTGGGCAGGTGCGTCAGTCCTGGACAATTGGAACTGGGCTATGGTTGTGTGGTGCAGGGTAGTTGAACTTCGTTTGGGAGG
>NW_013568249.1:0-141 GCF_000499745.2 Eimeria mitis
TGCACTAGGTGTTCGGCGTTGTGCCACTTCTTGCGTCTTCATTGCCGCTGTAGGCTTCCGACGTTCTCCGCAAACTTCAGCTTTGTATGTTTACTTGGGCGGGTCTGGCAAGCAGCTTGGTGAAACATTGAAGATATCAAC
>NW_013568249.1:382-878 GCF_000499745.2 Eimeria mitis
GTTCCTGCAGTTTGAGGCGGTTACAAAGTTTTCCATGCATGTACCGGTTGTCGAATGTATGGCATTGCTATGCTGCTCAAGACAGTACGAACATACATCGCTTGATATGCGCATTGCTTTGTGAGGAGAGGCGGTCTCCGTGTGACCGTGCAAAGTTGATCCGTCAGCACGCAGAAGTGTGTTTCGACTGCTGCGAGTACAATTGTGGTCAATACACAATGCAGCAAGTGGGTATATGGAAAGAAGCCGGGATGCCCGCTACCTTACGGAGTCGCATACACGAGGACGCACAAAATTACGCCGAGCGCTGCAGTTTGTCAGCGCCTTTCGACCTCTCGACTCATCTGAATAGTCGTTGCTGCTGATTCCCGCATCGCTGGAACAGTTGGTCCCCAGAACAAGTGTTTGACGGCTGTATAACAGCTCGTGAGTGTTTGTATTTGAGTGCGCAGTTACGAACCGCTTTCGCGGTATAGGCAGTGTTTGCTCTTTGTGG
>NW_013568250.1:0-130 GCF_000499745.2 Eimeria mitis
CCGAGACACGATATGTTCTAACGAACACATCTTGCAGCGAGCTCTGGCGGTCAGCCATCCAAAAAAAAAAGTAGATAGATAGTTCGTTAGTTAGATAGCGAGTTCGTCAGTTAGCTAGCTAGCTAGGGCG
>NW_013568251.1:725-878 GCF_000499745.2 Eimeria mitis
TATTTATTTATTTTTTTTTTATTTTTTTTATTTTTTTTGTTTTTTATTTTATTTTTTTAATTTTTTTTTGTTTTTTATTTGTTTTTCTTTGTTTTTCTTCTTTGTTTTTTTTTTGCTTTTCTCTCTTCTTGGTCTCTGTTTACTTTTTTTTTT
>NW_013568252.1:0-545 GCF_000499745.2 Eimeria mitis
TATATATATATATATATATATATATATATATATATTACCTAAGATGCTCGCATATGAACGCATGCAGCTGCGGCGATTGCAGCTGCTGCAGCAGCCCCCACCGCAGCAGAAAACGAAAGACAACTGCATGCGTTTCTGGGGCCCCCTTTGGGGCTTTGAACTCATACAGTACCCCACAAACCTCGCTGAGGTTAGAGGGGGGCCCCCTCCGCCTCCTGCTGCTGCTGCTGCTGCTGCTGCTGCTGCTGCTGAGGTTGCTGCTGCAGTGCAGCAGCAACGCCTGCAGCAGCTGCTCCTTCACTGCAGCAGGATCAGCAGCAGAAGGACAAAAGATAGAAGCAGAAGCAGCAGCAAATGCTGCACTAAAACGAGGGTGCTGCATCAGAGCCATATACCACCTGCATATACACCCCACACAAACCCTAAACCCTAAACCCTTCTAAACCCTAAACCCTACTAAACCCTAAACCCTACCAAACCCTAACCCGCACACTCCGAACCCTAAATCATTAATCCTAAACCCAAAATATCCTAAACCCTAACCA
>NW_013568252.1:645-968 GCF_000499745.2 Eimeria mitis
AGTAAACCCTAAACCCTAGTAAACCCTAAACCCTACTAAACCCTAACCCGCACACTCCGAACCCTAAATCATTAATCCTAAACCCAAAATATCCTAAACCCTAACCAATAAACCCTAAACCCTAAACCCTTCACCACAAACCCTAAACCCTCCTAAACCCTAAACCCTAAACCCTAAACCCTACTAAACCCTAGAGTAATACCTGATACAAAGAACACGAAAGTGCGAGCTGAGGGTTTGGTCTGTCACCAGGCCCCTCAGCCTTTCCTCTAGCAGTCGAATTTGGGGGCCCCCCGGGTTTGTATACAGGTGGGGCCCCCGGG
>NW_013568253.1:0-485 GCF_000499745.2 Eimeria mitis
TTAGTGGATATTTTAGGTTGTTTTATACTGGAAGTGGGCAATGAAAAATTAGAGTGCTCGCCACCCTGCCGGTTTTGCGGCTAGCGGAAAGGCCAACGCTGCACCCGTGGCGCTGACGCCTGATGGGTGGGGTTTTGCAGCAGTTTGCTCTAGAGTGGGCTCCCAGAACAAGCGCGTAGAGTCGTACCGTATTTCGGCTTTTTCAAACAAAAACAGGCCGCATACAGTTGCCATGATTCCCTTATGTTGGGGCTGGGAACCCTTCCTAGGTGCTTCCCAGGCGCCTACAATTTTCACTACGACGGTGATCGCCTGGGGATTCATAGCAGTGTCCATTTATTCTGACTACAATACACTGCTCAAGAAGACGCTCAGCAACATACTAAGCGTCGTGCAGGGGCCCTAACCAGCTGCTTGTGTGTGTACATGTATGTGCGCGCGGTGAATGTGTGTGCGGGTGAGTGGGAGAGTACAACGGACATCGC
>NW_013568253.1:676-878 GCF_000499745.2 Eimeria mitis
AGTATAACGCTTGCTCTCTCGCCTTAATCAAGGACAGAAACGAGCTGCATTGTAAGTAAATTCTTAAAGTAAGAGTTTTCCCAAAGCAGCTGCAATTCGCGTTGCCTGGAATTATTCGTAATGCGAAGTGGGCTTATATCGGTCTATTCGATATCTTCTCCCTTCTCCATGGCTGGTCCTGATATCATCTTCCTACATTACA
>NW_013568254.1:0-219 GCF_000499745.2 Eimeria mitis
TATATATATATATATATATATATATATATATATATATTTTGTGTGTAGATGGAGATAAAGAGAGAGAGAAAGAAAGAGAAAGAAGGAGAAAGAAAGAGAAAGGGAAGAGAGAGATAGAGAGAGAAAGAGAGAGAGAAGTTGAGAGAGACAGAAAGAGAGACAGAGAGAGAGACAGAAAGAGAGACAGAGAGAGAGACAGAGAGAGATAGAGAGAGATAT
>NW_013568254.1:319-967 GCF_000499745.2 Eimeria mitis
AGAGACAGAGAGAGAGACAGAGAGACAAAGAGAGACAGAGAGACAGAGAGAGACAGAGAGAGACAGAGAGAGTCGTAGAGACAGGTAAAGAGAAAAGTAATTGGGGAGGAGACATAAAAACACAAAGGAGACAGAGAAAGGAGACAGAGAAAGGAGACAGAAGAAGGAGACAAAAGAGGGAGACAGAAGAAAGAGACAGTGAAAGGAGACAGCAGAAGGAGACAGACGAAGGAAACATAAGGAGACAGAAGAAGGAGACAGAAGGAGACAGAAGGAGACAGAAGAAGGAAATATAAGGAGACAGAAGAAGGAGACAGAAGGAGACAGAAGGAGACAGAAGAAGGAAATATAAGGAGACAGAAGGGGACAGAAGGAGACAGAAGAATACAGGAGACAAAAGGAGACAGCAGGAAACGAGAGGAGACAGAAAAAGGAGACAGAAAAAGGAGACAGCAGCAAGTACCTTTTGGTAGCGCTGCGTGGGGTGTCTCCCCAGCCTGTATTCTATAGAAGAAAGCAGGACCCCACACGTTCTGTCTTGTCTCCACCCCAAAGTGAAATAATAAATACGCGTTGTTGTATTGGCCGTAGTTTACATACAGCTGAGACACACACATATATAAATATATATATATATATATATATATA
>NW_013568255.1:0-2359 GCF_000499745.2 Eimeria mitis
CGACTCTGACACACTATCCACTCTACACCAAAGGCACAAACACCGCATACGCATGGGACTGCAGTGTTCTCTGCTTGTGATGCCCAACTGAACCCGGGGTCAGCTGCACAAAGTCTGAACCCTGTGCAGTGACTGAATTTCCGGAATGACTTGACAATACACCAGATACTAAATAAGAGACACCCCTCAGCGCCATCTCTCACTTTAGGCTCCGTGAAACCGCTATTAGGTGTCGGCTGAGCTCCAGTAAGAATGACATAGCACCACCGGATATGTCTATAGTAGATACTCCGGCTGAAATGACATCACCAACACAAAACAAAAAGACAAGTGAGGCGATATACTTCAAAAGAAACAAACAATATCCAAAAGTAATCAGTTATCACTGCAACTCAAGAGGAGGGTTACCGACAGGAACTTCCAAAACTCACCTTCAGCAGCCGGAGTAGCCGATGCTGTTTTATGCCACTGCCATGATTTCTGCAACTCTTCCACCTTCGTCCTCACGAAAGGCCAAAACCCAACGGCGTAGCCAACGAATGATGAACAGCAGAGGTTAGGAAGGAGAGACTGTGCGGCAGCCCTGGCGGTGGCAACAACTTGGGCAGTCTCGGCGTTGTTCCCGCCCTCTGCCCTGTCTCCATTGCTTGGTTGTACGAGGTGTACTTCTGAAATATCTTGGCGCTGTGAATCCCAAGAAATCCATTCGGCAAGGAAAGAGGCAAATTTCCGCCGACAGTCAGCTTCCCCCGAGTCCTACAACAGCAAAACATCCGGATCCTATAATGATATTCCCCAAATTTCTCCGCAAAGTGGCTGTCGGCCTCGGACGCCCACACACCAACGAAACAATTTATTGAAACAACAGCGCTGTTCAGTTTACGAGACATACCTCCCGCGCTTGCTCCGGGACGCTCGCCACCTCAGTTGAAACGACGCTGTTGTCCTGCAAAAGCAGCCCCAACTGGGTCAGACTGCATGCGCTTCACCCAGTGCAACTAAAACGTGACTACGCTAGAAGGATATCTCAGCAGTGGAGGTAAATGAAGACTATAACGTACGTGCTTCGGAAGGGTTTCTGCCTCGCGATAAGCAACAAAAAGCCACTCAACCCTTCGAGCATCGAGGACAAGAGCTGCATAAGCGTCTTTATCTCGTGTGCACCCGTCGCTTGGCTGCGCATCAACAGCCGTTGCCACAGTGGCGCTCGCTCTCCCTACCAAGGGAGTCGTGCATTCCGACAAAGACTGCAGAAAGGAGGCAGCGATGGCAGCGCGGAGTGGTAAAGCAGCTCGGAGTTCCTGTGGGTCTTCCACCCTGCCAAACAAATAAGCGATGTCTACCAAGTGACGCCGAAGATCTTCCTCGAAGGCATTTTGAGAACGCTCATCCTCAGCTTTCAGCGGCGTAGATGCCCCAGACATTCCTGCATATGAACNAAGGCATTTTGAGAACGCTCATCCTCAGCTTTCAGCGGCGTAGATGCCCCAGACATTCCTGCATATGAACATGATATTCATGAACTGCAGCTCGTGTGCGTATAAAATAGCATAACGCCGGTTCAACCCGAGTAGACGTCGGCCAGCGCTTCCCTCCTTACGTACCGTCGTTCAGCGTGCGACAGCTGAGGAGCGGCAACTCCCTCACACGTCTCTCGGACATGCAAATACAAGTGTTGCTGCAAGACTTCCCAAGGGCATCAAGCAGTTCCAAAGTGGCGTTACAGAGAGGCTTGTCACAAGGTACCCAATCATGCGAAGATGTGCTGGATATGTCGGAATGGCTAGGAGGAGCTCCGCCAACCCAAAACAGCGGACCTGTGGGCAGCTGCCACCGAGTCCCGCGCCCTTTAAGCTTTTCTATAAGCTAAAACACACAGGTACACAAGTACGAGCAGGCTATTCACTCAGTCTGTGTCGCCCGAGTTTTCATCTCCCGCCGCAGCAGTGGCAGATGCTAACAGACAGCTCACCCTCAGCCAAAAGAAGCGAATGTCTCTGAGACTTCTCCGAGGGTTCTCTGAGGGGAGGACACATAACTGCTCCCTTAAAGGAGCGCTCCACTGTTCAATAAAAGAGGCCATTCTCGCCCTAGGACACAATTCATTGTTTTTCTCGCAGCCGCAAGGGTAACCCCAAACTCTCTCTTTGCCGTTCTTACAGCACGGTTGGGCAGCAAACACAGCAAAGACTCCTGGCAACGCCCTTAGCGCCCACGAGACATCAGGTGAGTCGTCCACGCTCTCATCGCGGAATGCCACCTCCGCGGCACGCGTAGCTGCGAAGGTGCTCGCTTCACTACAGGTAACTGCCGCTCCTCTGCTTGCAATATCTGTGGCCCCCAGGACAACGCTGTCTGC
>NW_013568255.1:2461-12081 GCF_000499745.2 Eimeria mitis
TTCGCGGCTGATTCGCTCAATATTTTCTCTGCTTCCTTCGTGGCCTCTCCCACAGAAGCCCTGTTTTCTAAGAGGTATATGAGCGTCGCTGCAGCAGCCGCGTCGGCTACCACTGGAAGTGGTAATTCAGGAGACGCCAGCTGACGGATTGCGAGTGCACGCAATGAGACACGAAGAGAGGGTGAGATACGAGTTACCTGCTGGGCTAAAGCCAAGCAGCCTGAAATCAGCCGTTCTATGTTTTGCTGGGCCGGTTTTAGCCCCTGCTGGTGCTGCTGCTGAAGTTCACGAACTGCAGCCCTTGCGGCTGCCGCCTGCCGTGTCCCCTCGATGTGGATGAGGCGGAGTGCTTCGAGGAACTTTTGGCACCTAGCAGCCTCCCAAACTCGAGAGGGCAGCACTAAGAGCTGCTGTTGCAAATATCGGAGTGGTTCTGCTTGTCCTTGCAGCGCGGCATGCCTCTCCGACAAGCAGGGGTAAACCCGAAATCTGGGAGCTGGTTCAGCCCTATGACCCTTACGGGGAGGAAAATAAACGGCAGGCGTAGAGGCATCCACTTCACAGGAGAAGAGAAAGTCATCTAGCGGAGTGCTGTTCTGTAGGGGTAGCTCTTCCTCCAAACACAACTGCTGGTGCTCACGAGATTGCTGCTCCCCAACTTCAGAAACAGCGTTGCCTAAAGCGTTTGCAAGGCGCCGTAGTCCCGTACCGAAGGCTCTGGCATCCTCTAAAGCATCTTCAGCCGACTGCTGCATGCGGGTAATCTCCGGTAGACCCTCGAGAAAAGAAAGGTAACGAACGCCTATAAGGGAACGCAATTCCTCCACATCGTTCGCCTGTTGCAACTGGAGCTGCCGGAGCAGCTCCTGCACCTCAGGGACGGTCCGATGACGAAAGACATCATCAACTGCCAAAGGGCTGACAAGCACTGAATTGGCAGCTGGGCCCGACTCCATTGAGGCAGTCTCCACCGGGTATCATGAGCCTGTTTACGTGCAGTCTNGGGAGCGCTCTGCAGCAGCAGGTGACTGAGTCTTTTCATTCGCACACCTCACACTCAGATATATTCCACTCTCAGTTTTGTTCAAGTTAAAAGGAAAAAATTCCCTGAGTAAGTATAGAGGACAGATAATGTTTGCGGATAGATCCGGGACAGGGCGGCTTGACTCGTGGATCCTGCAGCTCTGGCAACTAAGAAAACTCTGTCTCGATAGAACCCTCACAAACCAGAACGCAAATAACATAATAGTCTTAAGTGCAGCTGCAGTGTATTGTGTGTAACTGGAAACTTCTGTAGGGGCCCCCCATGCGATCCACGGGGCTGATGGATTGGCGCTCGACCGCATGGGGCTTTCCCAGAAATCTACTCATTGCGGCCAAGCAGAAGAGCAGCTTTTCACTGTTTTTGTAGTTTTGAGAGGAAGGAAGCCTGTTATTGCATGACGCAGCTCCACAGCCTTCGGAAGCTAAGCAGCGCACCTTCGACAGCCATGCGGCAGTTCGGGAGATCCGCTCGACAACTTTCGTGTGGCAGACGAGGGCTGAAATGGTCAACCATCTATTGATTTTGAACTAACAGAAGAAGCTGGAACTTTTGACATACGATGAGGGGGAGCAAATAGCCCAGGGCAATTCGACAGCACCGCATCAAACGGGAAATGACACTTTCAAGGACTGTATCGCAGCTCCACTTGTGGTCGTTGCTCAGCACAGCTACGCTTCTGTTCCTTCTAGGCGAGACTCTGGGTGACGATTGGGACGAGAGGGTCGGGGGTGGTGCGTACCCGGCAGTGGAGTATGTCGCCGAAAAGACGAGTAAAACCTACAACATTCCGCTGGAACTGAACGAAGATCCGTTCTTTCTGGTTGAGTGGTCCACCGAAGCTAGTCTTCAACGTCGCAAGTCTCGGTTTATGTTGCCTCCAGGTATTCTCCTGGTTGCATCAATCGCGACTGCCGCGCTGCTCTTTGTATGGAATACAAGTGCGGACTTACCGTTTGGGTTGAAGAAGAAACAAGGAAGTAAAGAAGCCGGTGCCCAACTTTCTGTCGAATCAGAGGACTCAGATGCCCTCTTAGAGTCCGAGTATGGCACGGTTGTTGACAGCAGTTCGGTCCTTCAGTCCATTCTGCGGGAGCTTTCAGTAAACTTTGGGAGCGCCACGGAAGAAACACTTGAGAGGAAGAAAATTGCCGTAGAGCTATTGAATGATTTTAATATTTCAGAGTCAATATCGCCAGGGATGTTTGAAATCATTGGGTACCTTTTGGAAGCGACCGACAAGTTGGCGGCCCCAGCAAAGGGTATAAACCACGCTCTAGAGGTTTTGCAGCTTCCCCTCTCGGACAGCCAGGCGATTTTTCGCTTGAACAGCACACTTGAGGAGCTCAACACGGGTATGCAGGAGCCCCTATATGATTCGTTTCTTAATGTATATATGGAGGCAGCCCGTTTGTACCTTGGAGTTGGCGAAGGAGCTCAGTCTGACCCTACGCACCTGCAGCCCGACGTCCAGCCTGCAGCACTGGGGAGAGGGATCGGAATGCTGGGGCCGTCTGGCATTGGAGAGTCATCAGGGAAAGGACAACGAGTTTTGACGAAACTGTCCGAATGGCTCGAAGCTCTCTTCGCCCAACAACGTTTGCTAATGGAAGCCGCACCAGTTGTATCGAAAGCAGTGGCAGACGTGCGGGCGGCGTACGATTTGCCATAGTTGTTCCGTGTTTGGGCTTTGCTGCGCCTTACCCTAAGCTGAAATGATATCATGATGCATCTGCTGAAAATGGTGCACCAGCTGTGCTGTACACGTTGACTGGGTGCCACTCCCCTGCAGGAAGCGCAGGCTTGCTTCTTTGTGCTTCTAAAATGGGGTGCTGGGTGTAGGAGGCCTCGCATAATAGATTACGTCTTTTTTTGTATTATGCTATTCATGATGGGCTGATGGCAAATCTGTGGTTGTCTACACAGTGGACCATGCGTGCCCCTTATCCTTTTTCAATTTGCTCAGGTCTGGCTCATGTGCTGTCCAGGGCGCATTGACACATTTTGAAACACTAAAACTACCGGACTCTTCCTTGTTGCATTTAGGCAGTAAACAAAGGAGTAGTTAAGTGAATGTAGGCAAATGCCTGAACCACCCCCCTTCAGTACCACCCAAGAGCCCCTGAATGAAAGGCTCCTTGAGATCCAACTCCACAGCTTAGTCGAAGCCGTGAATAGACAAACATAAGGCATCACTTATTGGCTTCATCAAAAAAATGTTTATACGCTGTTTAGGCACTGCGTTTAACTGGTGCTAGTCAATGTGCCCCTTCCTGCGCGATGTGCACTCTTGCCTCTAGCCTTTCTTGAGATGTCCCAAGGAGTTGTCATCCCAGTTTCCTGTGACATCTTCAATAACAGCTTGAAGGGACCGACGAAACACATCTGCACAGGAACCAATGTGTATGTGTATGCTAAAGTGTTAAAGCGTGTGCGAAGGAATTGTATAATGCGGCCGATGTGCCCTGCGCAGAAGGAATATTAGCCTCCACATACCTGGTGAAAAGCAATTGGCTGCATGCGCTTGAGCTTTGGAGCGCATGGCCTGAGGGCATTTTCGCAAACGCAGTGACCGGCAAGTTGGTGTGTATCGATACGTGTGGTCGGGGGTCATGTTGGCAAGTAGTGACAGCTGCAGGGAAGAGCACTTTAATACATTTACCGCCAGCTCTTCAGGATTCTGCACCGACAGCAACACGATGCGCTCAAGAGCAGCAGAGAAAGACTCCGGCGTGGGGGCGCAGAGGAAACCCTGAGCATGCCAGAAGCGGAAATGAGACCGTAGGCATCCCTTGCTCCACATCATTCTGGACAGTCACGTCGTAGTGCGTTCACTTGCATGCAGACGTTTGTCTAGGTATGTGCTCTCACGTCTGCAAGCATCACGATTGCAAGCGAAAAACGAACTAGCTAACATTCTTCGGTAGAGTCATTTACCGTTCCTCCGTCGACGATGGTTTCCCGGGGTCCACCTGTATTGCAAGCCACGGGAAGAGTACCGACGAACATTGCTTCACACGGTACCTGAGACGGAGGCCCCAGAAAACGCAGACATCTGAGCNGGGACGACGCCACAAGCCCGCATCACTCACAATGCCAAAGTGCTCCTCATGAGGGGTGTAAAGGATGCAGACACTTCTTTTGAGCAAGAACAGCTTCAACGAGCACTTTACATTCTTGAGGAACAGAATACAACGACCCTCCGAGTTGTGGGTAACCGATGCGTTGGCGTCTACACCATCGTCACAACCATGAACGCAAAAGTTGAGCTCCTTCGAAAGTTTCACGAGTCGCTGTAAATATTTGTTGCATTCAGGTAGACGTGGGTCGAAACCTCCTAAAGCATACACGACCCACCCTGTATAGAGATCCTGCTTGTCATGCTTAGCATGTAGTCAAACCCCCACTGTGCACCTCGAAGGAAGACCGCTGACGCTGCCAAGGCTGGTCAATTCTCCACGATCCTTTCATAAGCTAAGCATCTAGGTCTACCTACAAAGTACCTACGCGGTATCGACGAGCCAAATCTGCGTCGAACATGTGCAAAAGGTTATCACCTGCTACGATCAAGTTGCACTTTATCCGTCGTGGAAGACTTGCCACGGCTCTTATTGCAAGCTCCACGTTCTTTTTTTCTTCGAAGCGGTTTAGAGAAGTAGCAAAGGGCACTGATAAATCAAAGCTGCAACAAAGGGACACATATGCTCGGTTAACGGGTGACTCAGAAAGGGCAATTGGCTATCTACGCAGGCCTAAAATCACAGATATCTCACAGCAAGCAACGCCTTACAACTTCAACAGTAGTCTTCTGCCGTTCTCCCGGTCCGCTCACCTACCCTTCTAGCTCGCTGAAGGTAGCATCGGAGTTGTCACTGCCGCCGTGCAGCTGGAATGCTTCTACCTCCGTGCTAACCGGCGGGTACAGTACACGGGGTTTGGCCTTCCTGCGGGACAAACCCATATTACAACGGAGCCAAACCCTTGACTAGAAACGATGCNACGGGGTTTGGCCTTCCTGCGGGACAAACCCATATTACAACGGAGCCAAACCCTTGACTAGAAACGATGCGTACTTGTCGTTAACAACGCATTCGAAGGCCTCTGATGGATGCGCAGCGAATCCATAGTCAGGCTGTTCGCACCTGAAGGATGGGAATGTTTGACAGAATGTTTCTGCGGTGAATTTGGAATTGACCAGCACCATGTCACACATCCCTGCACGGTCATCGGGCATCACAGCAGTGGAGCGGCAAATACTGTGCACCAAAGTCCAACTCCAGCACAGTGGAGGTTAAGGTTTTAAACACAACAAGCGCTCCCTTCAGGCATCAAATCGACATGTTGAGCTGCCGGCATCTAATGAAAAGTCGAAACAAGGCATTGACAGCGAACCGCAAAGGTACTGTGAATTTGGAAAATTCTTGTTAAACAGACCCCGACTAGCAGTTTCATTATCACATTGAACTACATTGGAATATTTAATTACTGAAATGCTGAACTGTGCGCGAAAAGAAGTCAGCCGTCCGGTTTTTCGTTGGAAATATTTTCCACTTGCTAACATGAAATNAACTGTGCGCGAAAAGAAGTCAGCCGTCCGGTTTTTCGTTGGAAATATTTTCCACTTGCTAACATGAAATAATCTGAGTTTAATTTCTCAAGGCAGTGTTTGCATTTGTAGGCTAGTTGTGCATAATTGTGAACATGAGATTGCCTGGGTGATGGAATACGCATGTGGCCTAAATTATACTCTGGTGTCAGACTGGCACGCATGGTCCCTTTGGGAGGATACCAGTAGTCAAAGACTCGAGCTTATCGAACGGGTAGCGGTACAGGCGGCGGAGAACCGATGGCCCGCGGTCGGCGAGTAAGAGGTCAGGGAAGTGACCGTAGAAGATGACCTGATGAATAAAGTGATTAGAACACAAAAATCACTATTGGGGCCCCCGGAGCCCAGTTTGTAACTCGCGTGTCAAATACCTAGGATGCCAAATAAATGAAATCCTGCGTGCATGACGGAGTTGCAGCCTGTTCATAGACTCACCTTCCTACCAATCAAGCGGAGAAGTGGATTCACTACTGCCACTTGATCATTAAACACAAGATCGTAGCCCATATGTCCTGAAATAAAAGAAACAAACACTGGGTCGCTTGCTCGGTAGCTCTTTGGAGGAACAACACGACTGGCTGCCCGTCACCCACCTGTGAATATGGCGGCAAGGATAAGGTAGAGCATACGCAGGATCGAGCACACGACGCGAAACCGCCCCAGAATTGCATGCGGCAAAAACGATCCAAATACGCGTATGTTCAGTCTCGCTGAAAAGGGCACACAGGGTTCATGACATACAGCAGTGGATTATTGTCCCAAAAACGCAACAAGCAGTTCTACCATAGCAGGGGATAGAAGGGCATTGCTGTAGCAGGCCGCTCCGCATCAGATGAGCTGACGGCTGGCAGGAACCACTCTACGTAAGCGGCTCTGTACTGGCGGTCCACTGCCCTTCTCGCTAGCCTCCCCCGTTTATCTGTGCAGCTTGTTGCGACTGTCGGCATCGTGACACTGCTCACGATCTCTTGATGATTCGAGACATCTGTGTTTATCGAAGTAAGATGTAAAGATATCAACTGTGCACGGCGAGCGCCGTGAGTCTACAAACACCCTGTGTGTTTGAAGAGCAGTCTGCAAGACGAGTTGCTCTGCGCCCCCAACGCCCAAACAGAGGTGGAAAAAAGCGACTTTCGTTGGTTTTGTGGACATTTGTTGACAGAAAATGATCGTGGTTCAAGTGGTATTCCCGAGACATGCGTGGGAGCCGTACTACAAATCCAAATTCGCCGCCTTTGCTAGTAGGCACGGGCCGCTCCCTGAGGCAGAAACCACCAATATTGCGGCGCGATCCAACCTGGGTTAGAAAAAACAGCAGGGTTGCGCTTCCCTATGTAGGATACATGCTACGGGGGTGGTCGGCTGCATGCGGTCGCCACTCACATTCGACTCACATTAAAATTAGGCCGCAATAAAGCTCCCGAGGCTTCCCTTCACCTTCTGTCTTGAAGTTCATATCAACTGTTACCAGAAACATGTTATTAATAAGTTTAAACTCTTCAAAGACTGAATTTAACATGAGGGTCTGCATGGTCCTACCTGTCCGCGCAGGAGCAACTCACACGATGCTGACGAGGCAGCCGGCTCACTGCATTTAAGCCTCGGAAATACATGATCTGGAAATTCATGATCAGTGCCTTAGTAGAGCCTCAGTTGAACAAGCCTCTCTGAAATGCAGCTTTTGAGCCCTTAACAAGCCTCTCCTACCATGGAGTATCGCGGTGGTCACCTCCATAGCGGCGCAGGCAAGGATGGCGTGCTCAGCTACTCGTTGCTCTTCGGGCTCCCCTTCCAATACACTGCGATCGNCTCCTCGCCGCTGCCATTCGCCTGCCACGGCACCTCAACTCCTGTGCACACAGGGTGCGAAGGCTTCAATTTCAGTGGGACTTCCGAAATGTAGGCGCGCTGGCGCCTTTATCGCGAACCATGCGCGCTGCCTCGGTGTTGAACCAAATCCTAGTTTCAAGTCCCATTTAAAGAGGACTCCGGTAGCCCCTGTTGCACTAGCTATTAGGTGTAAAGAAAGGCTCCGTTGCAATGGTGTTGCTTTCGCACTTTCTCCGGATGAGGGGCATGCAGGAGCGGAATACCTCTGTGGTGGCTTGCCTCGCGCCTCTCGTGCGAGCAGCTTAGTTATGCCAGGCGGTGCACACGTAGGAGGGGGATACAGCACATATTCTGGCGAAGAGCGTCTCTCGTCTCACGAAGAGAGTGCTTCTCCTGGGGGATTGGCGCCTAGTACCTCTTCAGGGATCAAGCGAAGTTCAGCCCCACCGGCTGCGACGAGGGGCAACGACTCGCCAACCGTTTCCCTGGCATGTGACGACAGGGAAAATGCTGCGTTTGCTGCGGGACAATTACTCGAGAAGGCCCGCCTGGTGCAGACTACTGCTTCCGGATTCTTTTGCATTTTACCGTTGGGGTTCCGCGTGCTCAAGAAAATTGAAGCTGTCTGTCACCAAGAACTTGCAGGGACGGCCTCACCTTTGTCTTTCCCAAACATCATGCCGATACATTGGCTGCAGAATTCAGATGTACGACCTGCCAGCGCTGGAAACATAGCAGCGCGGCCGTGAACTTCCACTTCTGCACACCACTCATCAGCTTAAATGCTGCACTTCTCGACTAATCGTTTGCCCAGACAGGATCCCGAATCTGCGCGATACGCTCCTCTTATTAGGAGCAACCAATTTAATTGTAATCGCAACAAGTATCTGTAGTTCATCTGTGACTGTTCTCCGCAGCGAGTCCGCGCGTTCGGCCCGTCTCTCTACAGGGTGCAAGATCGTCGTGCCCGGCAGTTTTTTTTGCCCCCAACGTCTGAGGAAGCAGCGGCGTGGCTGGCGGCAAGTGGCATCCGAAGCCATAGAGATCTCCCACAGGTTTTCTACCAGATAGGTCCAAAGTTCCGAGATGAAGCCCGCCCCAGGGCGGGGTGCCTCCGCGCTCGTGAATTTGTCATGCTAGAAGTATATTCCTTTCACAAAGACGCACTGTGCAGAGAAACTACTTACGAAAAAATGGATGCCTGCTTCCGTCGTATACTTACACGGGTGGGCGCAGGGCCAGTTTGGAGAGTGCGTGCGGACCCTGGAACAATGGGGGGACCTTGTAGCCACGAATACCATGTGAGGAACCCCTCAACAACTTTCCCTAGGAATGCCTCTGGTGTAAAGCCCTTACCTGTTTGCTGCCGCTTATTCACAATAATGATAGCTGATACTGCTTCCAAAGTACATTCCTTTGACCTTGCGTTTTTGCTATTGCTTTAGGTGCGCAGCATTCTAGGAAGTGACCAGGCAGCACCGGGACCGGATCTGCCAGACGGAAGCGGAAATGGTGCTTACCCTAGATATGCGGAAGGCTCCCAAATCAGCTCGACTTTGGAGGTCGGCCACTGCTTTCAGCTACCCGAAACGTATTGCAGAGCGGCAGGAGCCCGTTTCACGGATTCTCGGGGTGCCTTGAACATGCCACTGATGAACAGCTATGGACTTGGAGTTTCCCGACTGCTTGCTCACTTGGCACTAATGCATCAAGACTCAAAAGGCCTATTGTTTCCACCTCAGGTGGCACCATTCTGTGTTGCAGTTCTGCCTCAGCCTGCCGCACGCTGGAACGATGGCCGCCGCACGGCCCGCTTAGGCCAGGCCTTGTTCAGAATACTGCATAAGTCTGCGGCAGAAGCAGGGGGCCCTGCGGACGTTTTCTTTGACGATCGGCAAGGCCTTACGCTTCGTCAAATGCAGTCGCATGCAGATCTCGTGGGAATTCCCCATCAGCTTATCATAAAAGAGGACTTGTTGAGAGCGCCGGGCAAGGCTCGCGTGCTCTACATCTCACGCGTAACCGGTAAGGCGGACATCTTGCCGCTTAGGGCCGCCTTGAACAGGCTAAAAAACACTCTCTTTGGTGTGGCGATGTCTAGCAGACGGTGACTGGGAACTACCAGTCTCATTGTTGGGGCTC
>NW_013568256.1:0-690 GCF_000499745.2 Eimeria mitis
TTGCTGCTGCTGGAAGCACTCTCTATACTTGGATCACCTGATGCTGCTGCTGCTGCTGCTGCTGCTGCTGGTGCTGCTGCTGCTGCTGCTGCTGCACAGCAGCAGGGACAGGGACAGGGACAGGGGCAGCAGATACAACTGCAGCAGGAAGAACAACAGGATGGGATTGGTGGAGGAATGCAGCAGCAGCAGCAGCAGCAGCAGATGCTGCAGCAGCAGCAGCAGCAGCAGCAGCAGCAGCAGAGACAGAGGAGACAATATAAAGAACGAGAAGATAAATTCAATACAGGCAGCAGCAAACAAACAATACAAGTCAAGACAGATGATACAGATCCTGCTGCTGTTGCTGCTGCTGCAGCAGCAGCAGCTGCTGCTGCTGCTGCTGCTGAGGCTGCTGCTGCTGATGATGCTGCAGAAGCAAATGCAACGCTCGCAGCAGCAGAAACAGCAGCATCTTCATCAGCAGCAACCCCACCCCTCGTAACACCACAGGCCTAAACTCCCCACTGCAGCAGCTGCAGCACTGGCGGCAAGTGCCGCTGCTGCTGCTGCTGCTGCTGCTGCTGTGTTAGCAGCAAGTGCTGCAATGGTTCGTTATGCATGCTGCTGCTGCTGCTGCTGCTGCTGTAGACGTGTCCAGCCGCTGCTGCTTTTTAAAGACACCCCGCAGCAGCAGCAGCAGTAGCAGCA
>NW_013568256.1:950-1057 GCF_000499745.2 Eimeria mitis
TTCTCTCGCTGCGATGCAGCAGACATATATCTCAATTCTTCTTTTCGTGCAGCCCTCGGGTGTATAGGCAGCTCTGCGGTGTATAGGCAGCTCTGCGGTGTATAGGC
>NW_013568257.1:0-154 GCF_000499745.2 Eimeria mitis
TCGCACCGTTTCCGATGCCATACCAGCGGTCAGTATACTCGTCTTCAGCGAACGCGCCTAACGTTCGCAACAGTAAAGGTATCTTCTGTACGCAATCTCTCCGGCACATCCAGCGTTGCAGATACCTTTTTCTATCCCCAGACTCAGGTAAAGC
>NW_013568257.1:440-511 GCF_000499745.2 Eimeria mitis
GACGTGCGAGCACAACACACGGTCCATTGCCTAAGCATGCCCTCAGCCAATCAGTGTCTGCCACCCAAATG
>NW_013568257.1:750-877 GCF_000499745.2 Eimeria mitis
GAAAGCATGTGGGCACACATAAAGGGACGGCCGGACGGCTAAAATCCAAGTTATTGTCGTCTAAATCCCTACTGCATCTTCCAGCTCCTTGCCCGCTGCAGCGCCGTTCGCACCGTCGCACCGTTTC
>NW_013568258.1:0-129 GCF_000499745.2 Eimeria mitis
ACAACAAGCAGAAGCAAAATATAAACTTGTATTAGAGGATAGCAGCATGATGGGTGTATAAAAAAAAAAGTCTGTTGCTGTTGCTGCTGCTGTTGTTGCTGCTGCTGGTGTTGCTGGTGCTGTTGCTGC
>NW_013568258.1:229-874 GCF_000499745.2 Eimeria mitis
AGACAGTGCAGCAGCAGCAGCAGCAGCAGCAGCAGCAGCAGCAGCAGAGGAGGAGGAGGGGGCCCCGGGGGCCCCGGGGCCCCTTGGGGGCCTCCGTCGCAGCCTCAGCACAGAAATGAATGATTTGCGTGGTCTTATAGAGAAGAGAGAAGCAGCAGCAGCAGCAAGAGTGCAGCAGCAGCAGCAGCAGCAGCTGCTGCTGCAGCAGCAAGTGCAGCAGCTGCAGCAGGAACTGCAGCAAGAGCAGCAGCAAAGACAACAAGCAGAAGCAAAATATAAACTTGTATTAGAGGATAGCAGCATGATGGGTGTATCTGCTGCTGCTGTTGCTGTTGCTGCTGCTGTTGTTGCTGCTGCTGGTGTTGCTGGTGCTGTTGCTGCTGCTGGTGGGAGCTGTCGTCCGTTCTCTGCAAGGCATTTGTTAGGGTTTAGGGTTTAGGGTTTAGGGTTTAGGGTTTAGGGTTCAGTGTTTACTCTCTACTCTCTCCTGTATAGTGTTTACAGTCTACTATCGAGGGTTTAGGATTTAGGGTTTAGTTATTAGGGTTTAGGGTTTAGGGTTTAGGGTTTACTTATTAGGGTTTAGGGTTTAGGGTTTAGGGTTTAGGGTTTAGGGTTTAGGGTTTAGGGTTTGTGTTTCAGGCT
>NW_013568258.1:974-1056 GCF_000499745.2 Eimeria mitis
CTATTCATATCTTGCTGCTGCTGCTGTTGCTGCTGCTGCTGCTGTTGCTGCTGCTGCTGCTGCTGTTGCTGTTGCTGCTGCT
>NW_013568259.1:0-151 GCF_000499745.2 Eimeria mitis
GCAGCAGCAGCAGTTACCTCATGGCCGCCCTTTTGCTGCAGATTAAAGGAATGCAGCAACAGCAGCAGCAGCTGCTGCACTGCAGCAGCAGCAGCAGCTGCTGCTGCTGCTGCTGCTGCTGCTTTTGGCGGAGACAGCAGCAGCAACAGCT
>NW_013568259.1:251-581 GCF_000499745.2 Eimeria mitis
TTACCTCATGGCCGCCCTTTTGCTGCAGATTAAAGGAATGCAGCAACAGCAGCAGCAACAGCAGCAGCAGCAGCAGCTGCTGCTGCTGCTGCTGCTGCTGCTTTTGGCGGAGACAGCAGCAGCAACAGCTGCTGCTTTTGGCGGAGACAGCAGCAGCAGGTTCTGCTGCTGTCTCTTTTGCTGCTGCTGCTCCTGCAGCAACAGCTGCTTCATTCATACTCATAGTGCAAGAACAGCAGCAGCAGCAAATGCTTCTGCTGCTGCTGCTGCTGCTGCTTCGTCAGCAGCAACAGGAGCCGCAGCAAGAACAGCAGCAGCAGCAGCAGCAAG
>NW_013568259.1:681-1056 GCF_000499745.2 Eimeria mitis
TTGCTGCTGCTCCTGCTGCTGCTGCTGCAGCAGCAGGAGCAGCAGCAGCAGCTTCCTGCTGCTCCTGCAGCAACAGCTGCTTCATTCATACTCACTAGTGCAAGAACAGCAGCAGCAGCAAATGCTTCTGCTGCTGCTGCTGCTTCGTCAGCAGCAACAGGAGCCGCAGCAAGAACAGCAGCAGCAGCAGCAGCAAGTCGTGCTGCTGCTGCTGCTGCTTCAGCAGCAGCAGCAGCAGCAGCAAATGCAGCAAAGACAGCAGCAGCATTAACAAATCCTCCTCCTGCTGCTCTTGCTGCTGCTGCTGCTGCTGCTGCTGCTGCTGCTGGTTGAGGTGTACAGACAGCTCCTGCTGCAGTGCTGTCTTTGTCTTTA
>NW_013568260.1:0-6912 GCF_000499745.2 Eimeria mitis
ACTGCGACTACAATGATGAAGCCCCCTTCTATCTGGTACCTCCTCGTGGCAGCTAGGATATGCTTCTTGCTCAATAGGGAGGGAGGGCGTGCCGATTGGTCGCTATGCTTGGGCTCTTAGATCCTTTTATAGGGTACGATACATAATGTATACTTTCTACTTAAGGGCTTATGGTTGAACTTACTTTAGTTTCCTCGAAATGTGCACTGGTCGTGTGTCCAGTGACACACGCACTTTAGCTCGGCGTAGACGCCTAGATAAAGCCTCTGCAGCAGTCACTTGCCCCTCTCCAACATTCAGCACTGCCACCTTCTCGCAGGATCAGCACAAATAATATGCATATATTGCAGCTCTGCGTTTTAGTAAGGCGATGGATATGTGCACCAAGAACAGGCAAGTAATCACCTTCAGCGCCATGCTATTTTAAAACTATATAATATATATCTTTGTTTAACAATTTCAGTTTTAGCACAAGTTGCGAATCTTGTACTAATGGATTAATAGTTGAATATTCCTTTTACCTGGGTGGGTGCCAGCCAAGATGGCAAGTGGCCATCTAAATGCTCCAGCACCAGGCCAAGAAAACGCTCAAGGGAACCGCACATCGCGCGGTGCAGGAGACACAGACGGTCATTATTTTCGGGTGTGGGCTCAAGACCGAAGTTCTTGGGAGAAAACATATCAACCTGCAGAGGTGCAGCAGCATCTCCGAGAAGAAAAGCAGCGTACATTCTGCTTCTACAGGTGGTTGCAATGCTGTCTAGCACTTGGACAGGAGTATAAATGCAGCGCGGGAAAGCGTCAAAATGAATTACGTGCATTAGGCACCTGCAAAGTCCCTGTTTGCCACAGCCGTCCATCTACGCCTGGAAGATGAATGTCAATCTTTGGGCCATAGAAGGCGCCTTCTCCTCGGGCTACCGTGAAAGGGATCTCCAGCTGTTCAAGAGCGCTACGCAGCAGCCCCTAACACATATAGGAAAACAGGCAAGTGATGCGAACAGAATTGTTTGTGGTTCTTACCTGCGTCCTCCGGTCCATACAAAGAAGATCACAAGTGTTGGAAGGCTACAGGACGGGGGACTGGCATCGGGAAGAGTACACAACTAGGCGTCTCTCACTTCGGCATCGGCCCATTCCTGTTCTGAACCTTGACTGCTTTCTGGCCTGAGGAAAACCAACACCAGCTGCACCGCAACCGTCGCATTTGCGCTGCCAGGAACTCAAGAGATAGTCGCATTGGGATCGGTTGCGTGCTAAACAATTTCGACAAGACCCGTATATTACTGGACTAATGGCCGCTTCTAAACTAACTCGCCCTTGCGGGTAACTAGGGCTGTGCATGATGAGCGGCTGGAGCGCTCCCCAACCTATACGGCCTACCCTAGACCCTATATCCGAAAACAACCAAGCTTTACCTTGTCGAGATGTGGTAGATTATCTCCCCCTTACAAAAGCCCGCTGCCTTGTACAGCTTTTGACACGCGGAAAGAAATGCCGTTACTTCTTCCAGAGCTTGAGACATGCGACACAAAATGTGGCCATCGTCCTAAAACCACAAAGATTGACAAATTCCATGTGCTGCAGTGCCCCTTGCACGCTGCTGCGTCTGCCTGCTTTGCTAGCAGTACGCCACTGCAAATATCTATCCATTTTCTACAAGCAACCATCTTGTGTGTACCATCCTGTTTGAGGCTCGAAAGCTAATGCCATTATTGATTCGCAGAAGATAACGTATTTGAAATACAAGCCCAAGTTTCGTTTGAAACGGAACTACTGGTACTATTTCAACACAAAAGAGAAAACACGCCCCCTGCTGCGAAGCAATAGCACCTGCCTTTGTCTTTAAATATAACAACTACCTCATTTTTGGATCAGATTAAGTGCCAGGTAACGGTACCTGAGTGAACTCGCGCATTCGCATGAGGCCGCAGAGAGCGCTGGGTACCTCCCGTCGATAAACATGTCCAAATTCGCATATACGTAGCGGTAAAGCAGAACCTAATCGAACCTGCAGGCAACCAGGAACACACGCCATCGTATGCCCGCCTTTCAGTGTTACCTCAAAAGGACACTACGTTATACATTTCCACAACAAACAGCCAACCAAAAAGGGGACAGCAGCACGAAAAAAAAGTATGTACAGAAAATAAACATCATAGCATATATAATGTTAATATGCTGAAAGGAGCCTATGCTTTTTATTTCCGGTGCACTGCTATGACAGGAAGCCGCATAAACCTTTAAATCCTACAGAACGATCAAAGAAGTAAGAAAGATGTAGAGGGCAGCTCATTGGCTTCAAAAGGTAAGAAGTGCCAGCATCATAAACCGGGGGCGCCGTGGACCCTTCTTGCTGGGGCATCTCCACATTTTGCATGTCCCCTGGGAGCGTGTCACTTCCTCTTTCCCTCGGATCCGCAATTGCAAACATATTATCTGCGAAGTGTTGCATGTGGCCGCTGCGATGCCACAGATGGGCTTGGGCCAAGGACCCCGTCCGGACCTGCGGCGCATAAAAGCATTGATTTGGGGGGGGAGAAGATAAGCTTATTAGTTCATGCGTGTGTTCATGCAGGAGACCGTACTCTATGTTCACCGACGGAAGGCGCCAAACGCAGCCGAACCACCGCCAATTCTGCTCTGGTTTTAATTACCTCCTCGAATCCCTGCTNGAAGGCGCCAAACGCAGCCGAACCACCGCCAATTCTGCTCTGGTTTTAATTACCTCCTCGAATCCCTGCTTTTCCTGTAGTTTTCTCAGAACCTTCTGCAGCTGCAGCATGCAAGTCAGCCCTCTTGGGAGCAACGCAGGCCCCAATCCGCCCATCGCACCGATTTTTGGCTTTGGAAAGCAAAACATATCCATCATGGCACCTAATTGTCTGTGGTCTTTTCGTTCTTCTTGCTTCTTTACCCTGTCCTCTCCGCCATTCACGACAGTTTCATCATCTGCAGTTCCCCCTCCACTCAGAGCCGCAGGAGGATACGCATGCACCGTCCTTACAGGGGCCATGACAGCTCTGCGGCCACCAAGCATCTGCGATGAGCGCCATCCTCCTGCTCTCCATTGGAAGGAGAAAGGCGGGAAATGCGCTCCTTTAGGTGGTAGTTTATATGCATACACTCCGTTCCCTAGAGAATACCCCCGTAAAAGACCGAAGAAAAACAGCAGCAACCGACACGTAGCGGCCCTAATCCTGCCTTGAGGNCGGGCCCATTGTACACTGGGTTCAGCCTCCATGCCGACGCTAGGTAAGATCAGGGGTTAACCAGAATGTGTCTTCTGACATATTACATGGAGCAAGGTTTCAGCATCCTCGAGCTGCCTGCTGAAGAAGATGTAAGGAACAACGATTTGCATGGCTTTCGGGTGGCGGGGGGGGGGTAAGCAGACAGCAAACCCCAGCGGAGCAGAATACCTTGTTGGGAAACGATAGAAAGGCAGGAAAAATCTGCAGCGAAATCCCCCTAAACGGAAAATCTGCCAATAAATAACTTGTTAATTTGTTTAGTTAATGTAATTTCCTGAGCGAATACCGGACGGATGTCGCGCCGCCTAGACGAGTGGGTACGCATGGCTTCCATTAGGGGCCTCGGCAGCTGTAGACCGTCGATCGCTCAACTCAGCGGCCCAGCGAAATATCAGTTATTGAACGGAGTATCCTTTGAATTATTTGCTCTAATAACACTGCATAAACTGCCTAAAGAGGGGGATTGGAGGCCTTCCATGCCTCCTCCGTCTCCCCTATGGTCAGACTCAGAGCGGTCTGTTCAAGGCGAGCCGATGATACATTTATTTATATCTCACGGAAGAAGCAAATATCTTCTCTGTTAGCTTATCTTCNAGGCGAGCCGATGATACATTTATTTATATCTCACGGAAGAAGCAAATATCTTCTCTGTTAGCTTATCTTCCTTTTTATTCTAAACAAATCTCGTTCCTCGTCTTGTTCTCATGATTTGAGGAAGTTTTCGATTCAAAATACGGGATTGACCCATCGATCACCGGCTCGCGTGAGCTGGCAGTCCGATCATCACACGATCCAAACTTTAAACGCTGAACCCTAGATTCCTGTTGAGTCATCCCCTCTGTTGAAAAGCTTCTGCTGAGTTTCATCCCCCTCTTATCCCTTACCTGACAGGCAATCCTCTTCTGAGGCCCTCGTAAACTCTGCCGGCAGTGCAGGGCGTATGTAGGGCCATTGACTGAAGGGTTAAAGCTTCAGGCTTCGTGGGGCGCCTAAACGGAGCGTAAGCTTCCATTCATCACTCTGGAGGGAGCAAGTGCTGCACCTTCTCTCGCTGGAATGCAGCAACCGGTTCGCTGTGCTGCCTAATGGAAGAGGCGAAGCCTTCTACACCGTCTCTAAGCCTCTCCGGAGAAGCCCCAACTTTCGATGGCGCCAAATCCAGCGACGCCATGTACGCTGCAGCCAGCAGCTAGGGGACAGCAGCAGCAGCCGCAACAGCGGCTGCAGCAGGAGCCAACAGTGTACCTCCGGAATCCCCGATACCGGCCGAGGAAACGCGTGCCTGAAGCGCCAATATTCCCCCTGCGGCCTTTATCAGCAGCATCAAGCATCGGGAGGCAACTGTGNGCGTGCCTGAAGCGCCAATATTCCCCCTGCGGCCTTTATCAGCAGCATCAAGCATCGGGAGGCAACTGTGGAGGGGCAAAAGCTCTCCATTCGTGCTGCAGGTGCTGTTGTTGCTGTTTCTGCTGGCGCTGCTGCGGAATCCAGCGTCTGCTGCTGGTCCCCGCAACCAAAATGGGTCAGCCGGCTTATCATTGGTTTCTGCTGCAGCAGAAAAAGTGAAAGCTTCAGTCACGCCTGTAGACAGCAATTTAAGGTCCTTCAATTCTGTGCAAGGAGGATTTGAAGATGGAATGCAGACCCCTAAGGGGCCGTCTGCTGCTCCCAGCCCGCGGCAGAAGGACTCCCCAGCTCAGATATCCAGCAGCTCAGATGCAGCGGAGAGCCAAGAAAGTAATGGAAACAAAAATAAGATTGTGCCAGAAAGCCAAGCGGTACCCCCCGGCCTCGCTGCAGGCATCAACATCGCTATCAGACGCCCGTGAGTCGCCGTTGTGTAGTTCTTGTGCTTTCTTTTGTTTTTAAACGGGTTATAATGTCTCAATTTATATATGTATATATATATATATATGTATGTATATATATTCCGCATCCGTGCATACTGCATATACAATACATACATATGTACTTCGATCCATCGCTGTGTCTTAGGTTTGATTTGCTGCGGAGAGCAGCGGCGGTGTTTGGCGACTCTCCGTGGATATTGACAAGCGAGGAGGAGGCGGGAGAGGGTTTTCTGGAGATCAGCTACAAACAAGTGAAGCATCTAAAACCCTACACCCTAAATGATTGCATACTCTGTGCATCCCTTGCANCAGCTACAAACAAGTGAAGCATCTAAAACCCTACACCCTAAATGATTGCATACTCTGTGCATCCCTTGCACGGTATAGGGTCTAGTATTTAGGTCTGCAGGATAAACTCCACTAGTAGTGGAAGCTATTGAGATCCTCCTCTAGGGTCGGGCTCGCTTATGTATCTATTGCTGCAATGTTTGCTAGTTCTTCTGCTGCTGCTGTTGCTGCTGTCGGTTCAGGGCTACGCAGTGTCATTAGCTGTTGGCTCGGGCCTGGATCGTCTTGTGCTGCCTTCTCAACTCCCCCAGCGCGACGGGGCCAACGAACCCCTTCGCCTTGTAGGCACCTGGGCTGCCAACTCCGTGGAGCTGCTCCTGGCTGACTTTGGGGGTAAATTGTCACCACTCAAACATCATTATAATGTCGTTATGGTGTTTCAAGTATTTTTTGTTGCTGTTCGCACTATGGTTATGGTTTCGATGGTTTTGCCGCTGCTGTTGCCCTTACCTCTTCGGTTTTTATTGTTATTACGTCTGCTGCGGTTTTCGTCTTTACTGTTGTTGGTTTCGCTCCTGCTACTGGTGGTATTGCCAAGGCAATTTCTCTGTTGTTGCTGCCCTCGTTGTCGTTAAATTACGGCACTGTTCCTGGCGTCCTGCGTTCTTGTTATTGCTTGTGCGTGTCATTGCTACTGCTGTTTCCATCGCTGAAATTGGTATTGTTGGAAATTCGCAAGGGCAACACAGCAGCCTATACTTTAGAAGGACACAGAAAATGTATACGCACAATTTGGGAAGGTGCTTATGGTTGATGTAGTGCAAGTGCGTGTACCTGTGTAAGGAAACACGCGCTCATACACAAGCGTTTCAATACTGACATGCGCGTGCACCTCAGCATGCACATGTATGTCCACTTGCACTTGTACATTCACCTCATTATGCATTTGAATGCTCAAAGCGGTGTCAAAGCGACTGAAGAATTCGTTTTAGCTCACGTAGAGGCCCTCTATCCCATCCTATAATTGAAATCAAGTAGATGGTAGCGTAGGTGCTGCTTCATATTTGTATGTGAATTTGCATAGATCCATGCTCGTTGTTAAAGCTATCTGCCCAGCCTTCTGTGTGCTTATCCGTTAGGCACATGGTTACCTGCGTGTTCAACTGCATGCTTGTGCACCTCTGCAAATGCATATTTTCACTTATATTCGTCTGCAAATTTGTCTTTTGCTGTGTTTGTTCCTCTCGGGGATCAGCGGGGGCCTTTGGGATGACCGTAGTGCCGATGCATCCGGACATGAACGCTCGTCGGTTTTTAGAAGTTATGATTCATACTCGTGAGTTACTTAGCTTTCACTTGTACAAACACAAACAGACCACTTCTTCATCTCCTTGTGATAGGAAGTGTACATTGTGGCAACGCTTATATGCTTGAGCATGTATTGTATGTGTAATGCGCCATATATAATATATATGTATATATATATATATATATATATATATATATATATATATATATAT
>NW_013568260.1:6957-7504 GCF_000499745.2 Eimeria mitis
CTGTCGGTATATATGGGGAATGGCATGTACTGAGTAATCACAAATGGCAGTCTTGTATATGTATAGAGGGACGGAGTTATGTTTGCGGTGTTTACGGCTTCAGAAATGACGCACCTTTGTACAGACTGGAGGCATCTGGAGATAGTCTTGGACCTGCGAGAGGGAGGGCAGCTCTCGAACTTGTCGGTTGTGATTACGCTTGATGCGGTAGGGTTCCTTCTTCTTCTCTCTCCACTTCTCTGCTTTGTCAATAGAGACCACTTTTTATTGCCGTACCAGCGATTCCCTGCTTAAGTTGTGGCACTGCATAGATGTTGTGGCTGCAGAGTTGAAATCAGAACACTTCATCTGTCTCGACCAATGTATCTGCATCACCAGTATTTTTTGTATAGCCTTTGTGCATGTGTGCAGTAGTATATAGAGTCAATGGTGTGCCCAATAGGATGCCGCCACCGGCTTTCATTCCATTTAATAAACTAGGCAGTTGTACATTTCACTCCTTAGTGTTACCAACAAATGCCGTGCTGCAGGTGGGAGAGCAAGCGGT
>NW_013568260.1:7604-7733 GCF_000499745.2 Eimeria mitis
CTTATTGCCGTACCAGCGATTCCTTGCTTAAGTTGTGGCACTGCATAGATGTTGTGGCGGCAGAGTTGAAATCAGAACACTTCATCTGTCTCGACCAATGTATCTGCATCACCAGTATTTTTTGTATAG
>NW_013568260.1:7890-8660 GCF_000499745.2 Eimeria mitis
GCAGCGAGCACAGGCCCTGGACTTGACCCTTGTGGACTTCTGGGAGTTGGCGGATTCCCCCGATGTGCGGCGAGGCAGAATTTTGTTTCTTTACTCTGCATATCAGTGACAGAAAATTCTCTACACCTCACTCGAAGGCCCGCGAGGGCTCCCCACAAAGGCCCGAGGCGCAGAGCAGCAGCAGCAAGACTGAGACAGCGTTGCCTCTGCCCAGACTCTAGCAAACAGTCTTGATCAGCATGAACACCCGAAACACTTCGCCTGTGTAGATTACTTCCCTCATACCCAAGACCCCACTTAAATAAATTTTAGACATTTCAGATCTTAGGTGCTAAGTTTTACACACCGCAGTGGCGGCGACATCAACGACTTCAGCAGTTCTGCAGTTGCTGCAGTTGCTGGAGGTGCTGGCAGCCTGGCGCTGCCAGCGGGCTAAGTAGAAGGAATGTAACTGTGGACGTTTCGGCTGCTGCTGCTGCTGCAGGGCATAGGAGAAGAACAAAGGCTAAAGAATATAACTCGTTCGGGTTTCGACACTGAAGAAATCGCTGCCGTCATTTATCCAAGGGGTCCGCATCCACCTCGGCAGCTGCCGCTTTTTCGACTGATACACAGGATTGATTCAGACTGATTCATTTGCTCTACTTCATGAATTCTTCTTTTGGTGTTCTTTTGTTGTTCCTCTGATCAATGTATCTTTGGGTGTACATGACTGTTTTCAAGGGAACTTGCGGTGTATGCACATGAACATCTTTTGGGCTTATTTCGAG
>NW_013568260.1:8742-9384 GCF_000499745.2 Eimeria mitis
TTACAACATCACTGTAATGCATGGCGTGCATGCTTTGCAGCATGAATGTAATGCACACTGTACTAAACACGTAGTTCAAGAGATATATCTCTACGTTGAACGCACTGTGGGTTTATTTTACATGTGTATATGCCCGGTATATTCGAGGTTACCGTGTTTAAACCATTGTGCTGTCTTGTGTTTTGTGTTACTATGAAGCTCTTTCTATGCCGTTTAATGGGGCTATGCTGACGAACGAAAACGTCCTAGCCTCCTTAGACACGCTGACAGACTGGCGGGCGAGGGTTCTTTCTATTGTGGAAGGTACGTTATTTCTTGTCTTGTTCTGCTTATTCCGATTGCTCAACTGTGAAAGTTGTGTTTTTTCATCATTATTTTTATTGCAAACTCCATTTTGATTATCGGATTTGATTCGTGTTGCATTATTTCATTTGTGTAGCATGTTTTGTTGTTCTTCGTCTTTTGTCTCTGGTTTGATGCGGATAGCGATCTATTGTATGCAAGAGCAGCAGGCCAGTTTAAAGACTGTCTCCTTGTTGATTTCACGAAGACAACTGCCGGTGCTGTTCCCGCTGCTGCTGCTTTTGCAGGGGATAGGGTACTCTGTATCGACTCCCTTGCTTCCATTCACCAGCGCGTGCT
>NW_013568260.1:9432-11501 GCF_000499745.2 Eimeria mitis
GATCACTGCAAGCAACTCAGGCAGCAACTTGGCAGTAGCTTGCTTTTGTTGCTGTTGGTTGTGCTGCTGCTGGTCCTGTTGGGATTGCTGCTGCTGCTGTCACAGCTGCTTTTTATGCTACTGGCACCGACGTTGTTGCTGCTGCTGGTTTCTCTTGCATCTGTAGCATGGGTGCACCTTGGCCGACGAAGTGCCTCTGCACAGCAGCAGGTGCTACTGAGGATGAAGAACCCCCACGCGAACCAAAACGCATGAACTGCAGGCACGGCACCGGTGAATTATCCATTCCTGTTTAGGATTTACGGTTTAGAATTCTTTTGCGTTTGCAGGGATTTCTAACACTGGGGGAAGACCTCGCAGCCCTCCAGCCAACCATCGTTGCTGCCTCGGGAGGCATTTTGCCCATGTTGCATTCGGCAGTGAGTCCAGCGGGGCTATGCGCTGCCTGCCGCTGTTTCCTGTGTGAAGATTTGATGGTGGTTCAGTGTTGCATGTTGCTTACAAGGAGCACATATCTTGTTCATAGTATTCTTATCTGTTTGCGAAGAGCCCATGGATTGTAAAGAGCACGTTCTATGGCCTATGTTAACGGGTCAATTGATGTCAGCAACACACTGTAGTATAGGATGATGCTTTATAGAAACGAGATCCTTCAAATGATCCGTACCTAAACTTTCGCCCCAAAGCCCTACTACAGATACGTGTGTCAGTTCTAATACATGGGACCTGCCTTATGAATAGCCAACGAAGCCCGCACTCTTATTTTTATATATTCTCCTTCATTTCAATTTCGCCTCACAAGGCTCAAACGAAACAGGGGTGCATACAATCTTGATTTGTGTTTTTGCTTCCTCGGTTATTGGTTTTCTAGTTCGTTCGCCTTTTGAAACGTGTTTTTGGTTTTTTGTCATTTTGCCCTTTGTTCCGGTTTAATATGCATTTATTTGTTTATTGATGTTTGTATTTTACCTGTCCATTATTTCAAGTATTATTTCTTCATGGGTTTGTTTGTTCAGGCAAAGCGGACGCTGAAGAGCTTGGGCCGGCTGCGCCGATTTTGGGTTTTACTCAAGCTGAAGTGGAGGGCCCGAAAGTATTGGCAGATGGGGGACTTTGAAATCTTATCGCGACTGGTGAGTTGTTTGTGTAGCTTTACTATTCGTCTTAGTAGTCTGTTTCAGTACGATGCTTGGTTTGCTCCGTGGATGCATCTGGATTTAGTTCAATCGTGTTAGATTTACGTTAATCGTATGATTTGCTTAGCCTCTGCAGGTGTTTGTGCGTATTCTGATTGGATGACATGTTTTTGTTGTCGGTGTTTCTCGGGGTAGCGCGTTCACTTAGTTGTTACGTTGCTCCTCTGCTCTGAGCATTGGGCCTACCTGCATGTGTACTGAGTTTCGGCTTTCCGTTTCATTCCGTCGCATTAAAGTGTTTTGCCTGCTTATTTACCAGACGTTTCAGTGGTTTCCTTCTCTTACTTTGCTGTTTGTGATTCTGTTTCTGTAGTTCGCTTGTGTGTTTCGCTTGCCTTTTTTTGTATGGTTGGTGTGTTTGTTTAAGTTATACGGTTTCTTAGATTGCATATGAAGACTCCGAGCGTACAGTTTATGCATCGATGCTTTTGAGTGGTTGCTGAAAAGAGCAACACCAAACCCTAATCTGTTGCTCACTCGTACTGCACCCCCACGCGTTGCGGCTGTTCTGTGTCTCCTGTACACACAACGAAACAAGTGAATTGAGGTTCCACATAGAATATATGCATGCGCGTACAAAATGGTAATATAGAGGGGGGTACAATACAGATGGGACGAATAAAAAAGGAGCAGCACGCAACACAAAGAGAGCAACACGTGAAACAGCGGCGAACAGAGAGAGAAAAATCGAGGAAAAAGAGGGAGCCAAACAGGAAGAAGGCACAGTGAAGAAACAGGAAAGCTGAGAATTTCAGGACGTGCACTGCCTGTGTTGCGTTTTTGCTTGTTGTTTCCAGCAGCCATTTGAAGAACTGAAAGCTCAACTGGCCTCCGTGCACACCATCATTGCTGCGCCGGCTTTGGTTTCGAGCG
>NW_013568260.1:11610-12170 GCF_000499745.2 Eimeria mitis
ATCTTCTGTGCGGCCTGTTCGCGTTTGTTCTTGTGTTCGCTCCTCCACAGCGGTCATGTTCCGTGGTTTTATCTGTTTTATGTGTTGCCTTTGTACATGCCCCTTTCTGTTTCCCTTCTTCTTCTCCTTACGCATGCTCCTTCTTATCCTCTGCATCTGCAATTGCTATCCTTGTGCCATAATTACTGTCCTGTGTTCTCTTCTTCATGCCTTCCTTCTCTGCATGTTTCTGTGTCTAATGCTCTTCCCCGCACGCATATTTTCTGTCTCGTCTATCTTCGCGTGGAAGTACCTTGCTGTTTTTTATCTGACCTTAGCGATACCTGTTTTTGCGGTTTGCTGTTTTTCCTGCGTTTGGGGTTGCCATTGCCCCGGACAGATAGTGTCTTTGTCGTGCAGTTGGGCTGCTGCTGCGCCTTTTTCCCTGCTGCTGCTACTAGTGCTTCACTAGCGTCGCTGTTGCTGTTGCTGCTGCATGCAGGCATGTTGTTCTGCGGAGACGGGAATAGCGTTTTCTAGTCGAGAGCAAAATCGCATTTTCAGCACAAGGGACGGTTCCA
>NW_013568261.1:0-797 GCF_000499745.2 Eimeria mitis
TATATATATATATATATATATATATATATATATGTACATGTCATACACCGCGCATGCAAAAAAGCAAAAAAGACGATTGCTTATCAGGACTGGAAGGGGTTATTGGGGCTGGAAGAAGTGCGTGTTGCATGCATGTTAAGGTGTATACATGCATGCATGCATGCGTGCATGCATGCATGCATGCAACTGCATGCATGCAACCAGGCCGATGCGTGTGTGAAGGGTTTTAACTAACCCGGGGTCCAAATTTATGCCACCCAGGAACAGGCTCCGCCGGTTCTTGCTGCAGCTGCTGCTGCTGCTGGAGTTGCTGCTGCTGCTGCTGCTGCGCCTCCTCTGCCTCCAGTGTCTTGGCAGGTGAAGGCGCCGTCGATGTCGAACCCTCAGAATCCGCCAGCTGCTCAGCCGAAGGCTCCTGCAGCACAGCAGCAGCAGCAGCAGCAGCAGCAGCAGTAGTAGTAGCAGCAGCAGCAGCAGCAACAGTTGCAGCAGCAACAACAGCAAAACTTTCACGGATAAGCAGACGAGCTTAAATCGATTAAAAAAAAACCAAACAGTATGTTGTACGCACACAGCTGCATGCATGCATACATGCATGCATGCATACATGCATGCATGCATGCATGCAGCAGCAAGCTGCTGCATGCATCCGACAGCACAGCTCAGGCAACAGGAGCAGCAGCAAACTCCAAAAGAAAAAAAAAAAAAAACAGAGAAACAAAAACTACAAACCAAAACAAAGAAAACAAAAGTAAAAAAAGAATAAAAAGAAAGAAAAAAGAATAAATAAAAACCTA
>NW_013568261.1:897-965 GCF_000499745.2 Eimeria mitis
TGCATGCATGCATACATGCATGCATGCATGCATGCAGCAGCAAGCTGCTGCATGCATCCGACAGCACA
>NW_013568262.1:0-199 GCF_000499745.2 Eimeria mitis
TTGTATCGTTTCTTTTTCTCTTTGCTGTGCAACATTTATCTGTATGTGCATGTGTATGCGCTATCGTCGCACCGGTCTTTTTTGTTAGCCTATGGTGTGCGTTGCGTGTTTGCGTCTTCAGACCAAATTACGAATGTGTACGGCAAGAGAATAGAGACAGATAAGGCAGGGGCTTCCCCTCCTTCTCCTGCCGGGTTTT
>NW_013568262.1:300-875 GCF_000499745.2 Eimeria mitis
ACAGAAGGCTGCCGCTGCTGCTGCTGCTGCGGCTCCTTTCCTTTTCATGAGCAGTGTTGGTTTTCTGGTCTTGCTGGTGGTTGGTCGATTGACGCTTCTAAATACGGGGAGCATTACCAGAAGCAGCAGATGTGTCTTTTGAATTTAGAGTACTTTGGCTACTGCATGCACTGCTGCTGTTGATGCTGCAGGTTCCGGCATTCAGCCACAGTCTTGAGCTCTCTCGTCTGCCGTTTGCCATCATTGTTACCCCCTTTGCTGCACAGCCCCCCACTGAAGAGGCAGTGCCTCTAGTGGACTTGCGGATCAGCAAGAGAGAGGCGGAACAGCCCTATTCATATGGCGATCCAGCGGCAACAGCAGCAGCTCATCAGGACGCTGCAGACGTCAAGGCACAAACGGAGTTCTTTGGTGGCTATTTCGAGGTACAAGAGTCAGATACAGAGGAGGATACGGATACAGGGAGCAGCAGTGGGAATGCCGCGTCTGCCGTTAGCAGCCGGAACAAGAGCAGCTCCAGAGCAGGAGCGAGCAGTGAGGGAATTGTTCGGTGTAGCAACTGCATGGCTTACCTA
>NW_013568263.1:0-351 GCF_000499745.2 Eimeria mitis
AAAAAAACAAAAAAAACAAAAAAACAAAAAAAAAAAAAACAAAAGAGCAGCCGGAGCTCGGGGGGCGGGGTCACCGCAGCGGCGCGGCGTTTGCTTCCTTTTTGTGTTTATTTTAATTTATTTTATTTTATTTTATTTATTTTATTTATTTTTTTATTTTATTTCAGTTTATTTTCTCTTTTTTATTCTTTTTTTCTGCTGTTTCTCCCCCGCAGCAACGCCAGCAGAGCACACGCAGCAGCAGCAGCAAGAGCTCGCGCCGCCGGTGGTTCTTCTCTGCTGCAGCAGCAGCAGCAGCAGCAGCAGCAGCAGCAACAGCAACAGCAGCAGCAGCAGCAGCAGCAGCAACAG
>NW_013568263.1:379-592 GCF_000499745.2 Eimeria mitis
TTTTGTCTTGCTTCGAGTCCCCTCACCTGCTGCTGCGGTGATCTCTGTCTCTGTCTCCGTTGCTGCTGCTTGCTGCTGCTGCTGCTGTCTCCTTTGTCTCTTTGTCTTTATTTTTTTTATTTTTTTTTATTTTCTCTTTATTATTTTCTCTTCTCTTTCTCCTCTGCCCCCCACACTAACACCCAGCACTGGGATCGGGATCGTCGCTCCCCC
>NW_013568263.1:692-965 GCF_000499745.2 Eimeria mitis
CTGCTGTCTCCTTTGTCTCTTTGTCTTTTTCTTTTTTATTTTTTTTATTTTTTCTTTATTCTTTTCTCTTCTCTTTCTCCTCTGCCCCCCACACTAACACCCAGCACTGGGATCGGGATCGTCGCTCCCCCTGGGCAGTCGGCAGCAGCAGCAGCAGCAGCAGCAGCAGCAGCAGCAGCAGCAGCCGCTGCTGCTGCTGCTGCTGCTGCTGCTGAAGCATAAGCATGGGTAGGGATTCTTGGGGGGCTGCTGTGTCTGCTGCTCTCCGGCGGG
>NW_013568264.1:0-417 GCF_000499745.2 Eimeria mitis
TATTCATTAATATTAAACAAAAGCAGAAACAGCAGAGACAGAAAGAGACAGAGACAGAGACAAAAAAAAAAAAAATAAAAAGAAACAAAAGGAGAAATAAAAGAAGAGAAAAAAAGAAAAAGAAAGAAAGAAAAAGAAAAAGAAAAAACAAAAAGAAAAAAAAGAAAAAGAAAAAGAAAAGGTAGAGAAAGATAAAAAAAGAAAGAGATTAAAACCGAAAAAAAAAACCAAAACATAAAAAAATAAAAAAATGAAAAAACAAAAACAAATAAAGACACAAAAACAAAAACAAAAACAAAAACACAAAAACAAAAAAAACAAAAACAAAGAAACAAAAACAAAAACAAAAAAAAAAAAAATATATATATCTTGCCTGCGAGCATGAATCCGTCCATGGTGAAATAAAAATAAAAAAAA
>NW_013568264.1:710-874 GCF_000499745.2 Eimeria mitis
AAAATAAAAATAAAAAAAACAAAAAAACAAAAACCAAAACAAAAAAAACAAAACCAAAAAAACAAAAACAAACAAAACCAAAACAAAACCAAAAAAACAAAAACAAAAAAAACAAAAGCAAACAAACAAAAAAAAAAAAAAAAAAAAAAAAAAAAAAAAAAAAA
>NW_013568265.1:0-188 GCF_000499745.2 Eimeria mitis
CCCCGCCTTTCGTCCAGTTCGCAGACGCCGGGTCTCCCACTCACACCGCCGTCGCAAGTCCACAAAACATCCAACACCATTCCCAGCGACTCGTGCCGAGCACACATGCAATGCGATAAGCAAACATGCTTACTGCTTGATGCACACCGAACAAAGAGTTGCGCCCAGGCCAGGGTTCCCTACACCTG
>NW_013568266.1:0-121 GCF_000499745.2 Eimeria mitis
TGCTGTTGCTGCTGCTGCTGTTGCTGCTGCTGCTGTTGCTGCTGCTGCTGCAAAAAAAAAAAAAAAAAAAAGTATTTTACCTGTTTTGCGTAGGGTTTCTGCTTCAGCCTCGGCATCTTCT